>NC_054373.1:84250425-84475425 GCF_017654675.1 Xenopus laevis | reverse complement strand
GCCTCTAATTTTTGTCTGGATGCTGCATTAGATATCACCCGACTATCCTCTCGAACTTTGGCATTTGGAATAATAGCCTGCAGAGCTTTATGGGTTAGGCAATGGTTTGCAGATACAGCATCTAAGAACACTTTATGTAGAATGCCTTAGGGTAAGAGAATTTTTGGTAAAGCCTTGGATGAAATAATATCTAAGTCGACTAGTGGAAAGAGCACCTTTTTGCCTCAAATAAAGCGTTTTCGTGAATCGGTGAGAACCAATGTATTTTCCCGGAAAAAGGAAGACCCAAGTTTCTATAGACCAGTTAGAGAAATCAGGTCTACGGCCTGGAGATCTGGTCAGAGTAATTTTCCAGATCCTCCAGTGTCAAGACTCCTAGATCACCTAAACAGCAGCCCAAGGCCCAATGATGGTCAGCATGCACCACCTCCAGTGGGGGCGAGACTCCTCACCTTTCATCAGGTTTGGGCAAGAGTAATTCAAGACTTCTGGGTTTTAGCCACTGTTCAAAGAGGTTATCACCTGGAATTTTGAAGAAAACCAATTTTAAATAATTTTGTGGCCACAAGTGTGCCAAGAGACAAAGAAAAGCAGGGAGCATTATGGCAATATATTCAGCAGCTGCTAGAGAAGCAAGCTCCAGTTCCAAGTCAGGAATATGGAGAGAGGTTTTATTCACCTTTTGTTTTTAATCACAAAAGCTTCAGGGGATTTTCACCCAATCTTGGATTTGCACAAATTAAACAAATACCTGAAGCAACAGACTTTCAAGATGGAAACACTAGCAATGGTAAGGAAGGTCATTCACAAGGGAGATTGGTTGGCGTCTTTGAAATCAAGGATGCATAGCTCCATATTCCAATAGCCAGGAGCACCAGAGGTACCTGCGCTTTTATTTCATCTGCCTTCACTTCCAGTTTCGCTGCTTACCTTTCGGGTTAGCAACTTCCCCAGAACTTTCACCAAGGTCCTTGTTGTAGTGATAGCGAAGTTGAGACTTCGCTTCGATCTCCTTTTGGTGGCCAGGAGTTTGGAGACTCTAGTGAGTCATGTGTCTATAGTGAGACAGATCCTGGAGAAGTTCAGATGGATAATAAATGAGGCGAAGAGCCAGACTATTCCATCCCAAAAGATGGTTTATCTGGGGGCTCAACTAGTCACACATCTGGGACTCCTTTCTCTTCCTCTGGAAAAGATACAGCATATAACCCGGGCTGTCTCTCAGTTCAAAAAGAGATCTTCGTGGCAGTGAGAGAGTTCATGAGTCTGTTGGGACTCTTAACATCCACAAAAGGCCTGGTCAAATGGGCCAAATGGAGCATGAGGCCAAGTCAATTATCTTTTCTGAGTAAATGGGATGCTGTGAAGCAGAATTGGTCCCAGAAAATTCACATCACTCACGAGTGAAAATGACAATTAGATCGGTGGCAGGAACCCAGCAATTTGAGACTGGTTTTCCTTAGAGGAGCCTCCTTGGGTCTTTACAGATGCCTCAGGCATAGGATGGGCTGCAGGATTTATGGGCTCAAGGAAGCTGGAGTAAGGATCTCTCGGGGATCCCATCCAATGTTCTAGAACTCAAGGCGGATGTGTTGATGGGTGCACCAGTATGTATCAGGTCAGATAATGTGGCGACTGTAGCTTATATCAGAGGTCGGGGGGGGGGGGTACCCAGAGTTCCTCTCTCTTCAGAGCAGAGGTCCCCAACCTTTTTTTACCCGTGAGCCACATTCAAATGTAAAAAGAGTTGGAGAGCAACACAAGCATAAAATTGTCCCTTGGGGTGCCAAATAAGGGCTGCGGTGGCTATTTGGTTGCCCCTATGTGGACTAGCAGCCTACAAGAGGCTCTATTTGGTACTATACTTAGTTTTTATGCAATTAAAACTTGCTTCCAAGCTTGGAATTCAAAAATAAGCATCTGCTTTGAGGACACAGAGAGCAACATCCAAGGGGTTGGAGAGCAACATGTTGCTCGCGAGCTACTGGTTGGGGATCACTGCTTCAGAGCAATGAGACCAATAATGGAATGGGCTCAGGAGACCCTATTGGACATAACAGCTCAGTATGTACCAGGCCCGTAGAACATGAAAGGCAACTTCCTCAGTCAACATTGTCTCCTGAAGGGGGAGTGGGCCCTGAATCCATCGGTGTTTGCCTGGAAAATGTCTCACTGGGGTTGTCCTCAGGTGGAGCTGATGGCAACAGTGGGCAACACAAAGCTTCCAGCCTTCTTTTCCTGGGTGCCTTGTCCAGAAGTCCTGGTGACAGGTGCATTTGCCCAGAGTTGGGAAAATCTTTTTGTTCATATCTTTCCCTCAGTGCCAGTGATAATGAGAGTGTTGCAGAAGATTTGGCATTCCAGAGTGGAGGTGATAGCCATTCTTCCGAATTGGCCCTGGAGGCCATGGTTTCCATTATTGAGGAGGTTGTCGATCAGGGAACCCCTGGACCTGTCACAATTCCCGAGCCTTCTAGTCCAAGGAGCACGGGGACATGCGAATTCACAGAATTCAATTCAATGGCCTGGAGGTTGAGAGGAAAGTTTTGAGATAGCAAGGGTGCTCAGAGGTGGTCATAGACACTTTAACCAGAGCAAGAAGATACAGTACCCTTGTTAAGTATCATAAAGTTTGGGATTAAATAAATTTGATACAGTTGCTTTGTCTGTTACAGATATTCTGGGATTCCTCCAAGAGAGGCTGCAGAAAAATCTAAGTGCCAGCACTCTCAAGTGTCTAGTCTCGGCTTTGTCTTCAGTTCTTGGTAAAATGTGGGCTAAGGACCCTCTGATTGAGAAATTCTTCCAGGCGATCAGTCGTTTAAAACCCAAAACCAGTCTGGTCTGCCTGGGATCTACCGTTAGTTTTGAGAAGACTTATGGTAGCTCCTTTTTGAGCCTTTAGATCAGGTGGCTTTATGGCTTCTAACGTTGAAGGTTTCCTTCTTGGTGGCTCTCACATCAACCAGACGCATGGGAAAACTTCGGGCCCTTTCGGTGGATCCACCTTATACTATCTTCCATGACAATAAAGTAGTTTTAAAGGCCTGGAATTCCTGCAAAAGGTGGTGTCTAAATTTCATATTAATGCGCCAAAATGTTACCAGCTTTACTTCCTTTGGAAGTATCTCAGGAGGATCTATCTGCTATGGATGTCAGAAGATGTTTACAAATATATATAAAGAGAACAGAGGAATTCAGTAAATCTAGAATTCTCTTTGTGGTCCCAGCGGGGAAGAGAACAGGGGAGCCAGCGGCCATATCCACTTTGAGTTCATGGGTTGTCAAGACCATTTCAAGAGCCTATCAGGAACAGGGCAGATCTCCACCAGTGGGAGTGAATTCAGCTAGAGCAGTGTCGGCATCTTGGGCAGCAGAGGCAGGAGTGTCTATGGAGATGATTTGCAAAGCAGCAACTTTGGCTACGCCAAACACGTTTATTAAACATTTCAAGTTGGATGTTTTTTCTGTTTCACAAGCCCAGTTTCAGCAGTCAGTAATTCGTTCTGTTCAAAATAAATGAGTGTTTCAGCATAAATCAGTAGTGTTATTCCCACCCTGTGGTTGATTGCTTGGGTATAACCAATTAGTGTTTTACATGTTGACGGTGGATGGCCAGGAAAGGAGAAAATCGTTATCATACCTACAGAGATTTTCTTTTCCTGCCCATCCTCCCAGTCAACATGCCCGTCCTAATCTTGTAGTTTATTTTTCAGCTTTATAATAGACTGTCAGTCCACAGGAAGGGAATGGTTTATAGGATGGCCAGGAAAAGAAAATCTAGGTAAGTATTATAACGATTTTCTTGTTCGCTCGGTGTTCAGCTGTGTGGCTCAGGCCTAGGGCATGCCACCCAGCCGCACAGGTGATGTGATTCCAGAGCCATAGTGAATAGGCACTAGTGCTCCGGTAAGAAAAAAGGATGCTCACATATTTAATCCTTTGAGGGGGGGGGGACAACGGAGGACACCAGACTTCTGGCGCCCTAAGTGTAAATCCGGCCAGATGCTTACTCTATAGGAGAATGATGAAAAAGGGTAGTTTTTGTAATGTAAAAGGCAACTAACATCCCGATTGCTATGCAGAGTGGCTGAACATTCAATATGACAAATATACTTAGATACATTTTTTTCTAAAAATGTCCTTAGGTGGAACACTCACTGATGGGTTGGAACACATCCTTAGTCTTCTGTTGGAACACATCCTTTGTTTCGTCTGTTGGAACACATCCTCAGTGTCTGATGAGTTCCAAACTGTCAACAGAAACAATGTCAACATCAGAACTATTCTTATGCAGCGTGATTGACATTTCGCCATATGGAAATCTTATTGAAAAATCTAGGTTTGGCAGATACTAGGAGAACGCTACCTGTCTGAAAGATGGAAGAGGTGTAATAATCAGGGATTATTATGGGCATCTTGTCCAGATGAAAGCAAACCTTTAAAAATAAAATATAAAATCAAAATATAGCCTCTGGATTCATCTGTTTTCTAATTGCAGGAATCATGGACCTCAAGAGCCAAGAGATGTTCTGGGGAAAGGTAAAATTGAAAGACAGATTAAAAACAAAAAAAAATGAAGCCAATTGCAAATAGTTTCAAAATATTTTATTGTACTAAAGGTCAAATTTAAGGTGAAATGTCTCTTTAATTGCATTTGTAGCTGATCTCTAATTAGAATCCTAGGGCTTCCTAATTAGAATCCTAGGACGTGTATATTAAAAATGCCCCCACTTCCTTCTCTTCCAAGGACAAATATCATAGAACAAGTAAAAGAACATTTCCATTTCACTATCCCTTTGCATGGCCAAATCACACTATATATACGATTTGTAGATAAATGTAAGGTCAGCCATTGTATGGCTTCCTTAAACCTTTAGCAGCATCAATAAGAAGAGTGACTGGGACTAGAAAACTAAGCAAGGTCAAAGCAATAAATTCTCAATGGTTTAAAAATCAGGTTTTTGATGATAATATCCCTTATTCCTATTTCTTTATGGAGTGTTGGCTGTCTAATTTATGCTGCCTGCTGTTATATTATCCAGAAATAAAGCTTATCCTAAAATGCTATGCCTGTAACCAGCACAATGAGTGAAAGGACAGTTTTGTGTTCTGCAATACATGACTGATTTTTATTGCCATACCAAGCAACTTATCACAACATACAGCACAGTTAGCATTTTTTCCATTTAAATGGTTACCCCTCTTATTAAAGTATTGGTTTTCTTTTGCATATTACAGATTCTTTTTGTGTTTACTAAAATAGAAATCTAATTCCTTTGTCCATGGTGTTTCAGCCAGTCTGTGTAATGTTGAAATGCTGTTTCTAATATCTAAATGTATATACCAGATTAAGGGCCAGATTTATCAAAGATTGAATTTCGAAGTGAAATATACTTCGAAATTCAACCATCGAATGTCTATACTGTCTAATTTGGTAAAAAAAACTTTGACTTCGATATTCAAAGTCGAACTTTCTTTACCGAATTTGACAGTTTTGCAGTCAAAGTAAAATCGTTCGAACGATTTCAGCGTTGATCGAACGATTTTGGTTCGACTACAAAAAACGTAGAAAAATGCATTAGAAGGTCCCCATAGGCTAACATAGCACTTCGGCAGGTTTAATTTGGCGAACTATTGAAGTTACTTCGAATTTAGAATTTTTTTACTTCGAAAATTCCCTCAAATTCACTTCGACCCTTGATAAATCTGCCCCTAATAGTAGGTGACTGTTATTTATAAGCTAATATGCCAACTAATATGCCAACTTCATGATACAAGGGCTCATTTATGAGCATAAGTGCAAATCAAAAACTGTGTCTGTCTAAATGCTGTTCATACTGGTACTGATGAACTGAGGAGGTGATATATCCAGGGTCTCTATAGAAGAACACAGGCAACTGTCTTGCTCCAAATGAATCACAAGCTAATGTTGTTATTGACACATCATCCATCAGCCTGTGCCACAGCTTGCATGTGGTTTACCAAAATGGACTGTACTAAGCATAATAAGTATGGCTTCAGCTGTTTGGGTACAATAGGTCGGGGCTTTGTGGATTTCAAACAGTGCAGGGTTTTCTAAGGCTTGTTAAAATCTAAATAGCGAAGGAAAATCTGAAAAAAGGGCATGACCTCAGAAAACTATATGGACTATTTGCACCACAGGCAGCAGTGTTGGACTGGGATGCCAGGGGCCCACCAGAAAACCTTAGGCTGATGGCCCACTTTCTAAACTGACAGACCCCCTGCCAAGACATCCGTGGTGTGTCAATAGCATCAATTATCATATTTCTGGTGATTGTTGTGTAGCATTGCAATGGCTTGATTTGATAGTTATTGCCTAAAAGTTGGGACATTCATTTATATAGGTCAGGGGGTCCTTTATTTACTTATTTTGCATTCCACAAGCTCCTGCACTGTAACATATGGAACTTCTTGCATTGCAGAGCCTTTTCATACTTCATAGGGAATCAGTATCGGACTGGGGTACCTGAGGCCCACTGGAGAACTTGCCATCAAGGGCCCATTATCCAGCCAACAACAACCTGCCACAAACTATTTTATTTATTATATTTCTATTTGTTTTAAGCCCTCCTTTGATATCCTTTATATCCTCTACCTTCTTGTTCCCCAATTTTTAAATTATGGGTTAATTATGAAGTGCAGCACCCTCCATTCATTGCTGGAGCACATTGCTTTTAAGTATTACTATAGAAACCTTTACCTGACCTGAACTGCTGCCCCATTTTCTGTTCTCACACAGAATCCACGTAACCACCATGTCTAGTATTTTACGGGCTTGGCTATGTGGCAACCCTACACATGTGCTGGGCTAAAATAATAATTCGTTTTTAGTCCAGGGAATCATTAGATCATACAGCAGGCATATAGAGTCTGGAGAGATATTTATCAGGAAGGCTCCATACATGGCCAATAAGCTGCCAATTTGACTTGTCATCAGTTCTTATCAGCCATGTATGGATTCCTTTACCCATTAGAAGAAATGTGCTGCCTCCAGCCCAGCATTCCTAACATGTTTGGCAGTTTTGTAAGTTTTTGTTTTTATTCATTAAACATCTCTGGGCTGTGGGGTTGTTTGGGACAAAATATTTAAATATATTGCTTTTTTTACTAGTGATACTGACACAGTCCTATCATTTACATGAATATATCAGTATCAGTTCAAAGAGATGAGTGGGTGTTTAAATGGTTAAAAGTGGTCTGTGAAACTTGTATGGCTGCACATTCCTTACATATATACATTGAAGTACTTACATAGAAAGCCTAATTAGTTAATATCAGAAATAGTGCATGTTTCGAGTCAAACAAGCATGCATTGGAACTCATGTTATCCTTCATACAGAATTTGGATGTCATTAGTGGTATTAAAGGGATGGGATAACAACTTTGAAATACTGTATATTTGATAACAGCCCCTGCATGCACCTTTCAGTAGGAGATATATATCATATTGAAGGCCAATACAACAGGTATAGGATCTATTATCCGGAATGCTTGGGACCTGGGGTTTTCTGGATAATAGTTTTTTGATTTTGATCACCATACCTTAAGTCTGCTAAAAATCATTTAAACATTAAATAAACACAGCACATTAAACAGCCATGCTTTTGAATGTTTACATAGGGCAGTCATAGTTTAAAAGTGCTTTGCCATAACAATTCTGCTGGGGACACGGTATATTCTATAAAAAGGACTAGTGAAAATAAACAATTTGGCTGTCTAAAGTCTTTATGCAAAAAAATAAAACACCATTACATTTTTTAAATGGATTTGTGATTATACTACTGTATTGGAAACGATGAAAGGGCATTGCTGCTATTTTCCTCATAAGGGACTAATAGAAGAAGAAATGTGATATAGTTTTATTTACCGGGACTATGGGAAATTTCAATGAAACAGCTCGGCAGTAGAATGATTACACTAAATATTATTTGTTTTACAAAAAAATAAACTGTGAAGGAAAAAAAGGTTGTGACCTTCATAGATGAGTTAGGAGCTTAGAACTTTACAGCACTGGGAAAACAAACAAAGCCTGAGAAAGCCAGCACACTATGATGGGGACCTTGGGTACATTATGGGCACATCATTTTAAGCTGGTGAAAGCTGTTTAAAGTTTCACATATAGTACCAGTGCACAGGGCCGCCATCAGGGGGGACAAGTGGCCCGGGCCTGAAGAGGGGCCCGGCAGGGCTGCACTTTTCGAAGAGCTGGGCCCCCCTTGACAGCTCCGAAGGTGTGCCGATTGATCGATGTCCCGAACAGCCAAATGCGGAAATGCCCAACAGACAGTCCTGAAGCCGCAGAAAGACCCGAAGTCACGAAAGGAGCCGACACTGAAGTCCTGAAGCTGCAAAAAGAAACAAAGTCAAAACAGCTATAATTGAAGTTCTGAAGCCACAAGTTCAATTCTACTAACACCAATGTGGGGGTTTTTTTTTAACCCCTGGCCACCAATGTTTTATTTTAATACTCTATAGGCCCCCGCCAATTTATAAAAAAAAAATGTATGGGGCCCCATTTTTTTATTAACTTGTAAGGGGGGTCTTGGCTCCAAAAGTTTTTAAAAAAAATATTTTCTGCGGGCCCAAATTTTTTTTAACTTGTAAGGGGGCCCTGGCGCCAAGGTTTTTTAAAAAAAATATTCTTGGGGCCCCAATTTTTTTAACTTGTAAGGGGGCCCTGGCGCCAACGTTTTTTAGAAAAATATTTTCTGCGGCCCCAATTTTTTTTTAATTTGTAGGGGGGCCCTGACCACCAATTTTTTTTTTAAAAAAGAGGGCCCTGGCACCACAGTTTTTTTTACTTATAAGCGGGCCCTGACTATCAATAGCTTTTTATAACTTGTGTGTGTGGGGGGGTTACCTTAGCGCTGATGTCTGTGTGGTCTTTTAACTGTGGTGTGGAGTGGGCGGGATCTGGAGTGGGGCCTGTGTGGTCGGGGCCCCAAAAATGTTGTTGTACGGGGACCCGTGATTTCTAATGGCGGCCCTGCCAGTGCAATAGAAGGCTGTGATCTTTTAAAATTGGCTTGTATTTTTAAAAATGTGTAATTGCTAAGTAGAACAAACCAACCAATTAGCTGTCTTCAGTCAAGTAATAATGTGATGGAAAAGCACACGCCTTGGCTAGCATTGCCACCTGGTTGGTATTTTACCAGCCTTGTCAGTAAAAATAAAGCTTGACACCAATGTTAATAATAGGAATGAAAGATAAAAATATAGGAAGGCTTGTATTTTTTTTCCAGAAAAGGTGGCAACCCTAGCTTTGGCAGGCAGATTGAATACCCAGGGGTATAATTCACAATAGTCACACCAGTTCTAGTACCCCATAGCAACTAGTCAACAGGTTTCATTTACCAGTCATCAATTGAAAAGTTAAGGTTGTTAAAGGTTATTAAAACTAGTGCAAAATGAGTGACTTTTCTTACATTCCAATTGTTCAGTAAGGAACCAAACTGACCATCTAATGCAGTTTAAGTTGCATGGTCTAGTTATTTTGTTTTCTTTTTCTGATCCTATACCCATTAGGAAATCAGTAAAAATTTACTTGATGAGCCAGAGCACCCCTACATGCCCAAAAGGCTCCATAAAGCAGCTCCTTGCTTTCCATACACCCTATACTCTAGCTAGAGCACAGTTCATTGGCATAACTACAAAATGCTCGAATATTTCCCTATATTGAATTAACATTGGTGACTTGCATGTAGAGTTAGAGAGTGAATTCCTCTTTGACAATAATTCACTACAATGACAGTAATTTTCCCATAGAGATTAATGGAGAGTCAATTCTGCACTGAGCATGGATGGATAATTGACTCTCTGTAATGATAATTAACAAGGTTGTGTTGATAGGGTTGCCACCTGGCTGGTCTTTTACCGGCCTGGCCAATAAAAATTATGACTTATCCCAATGTCATTAATAGGGAAAAAAGATAAATATATAGGAAGGCCAGCATTTTTTTCCACAAAAGGTGGCAACCCTATGTGTAGATTGTATGTTTTTTTAGACAGGAACTTCAGTCATCTATTTCATTTCTTGCCAAATAAAAGCCTTATTCATGTTTATTGTACTGAGCAGACTTAGCGGTTCAGTGAATACAGGAATTGCCAAAATGGCAAACAATCTAAATGAGCTGGCAATGTCCCTTTACAGACAATGAGGCTCATTTATTAAGTTATGGCAACTGTGGAGATTTGGTGTATGGTGGACCTACAGTTTTGTTAAAGAAAACCATGGGGCAAAATACATGAAATCACCCATTTATTGTAAAATGCTGCAGAATATCTTGGTGCTTTATAAATATGTGTTAATAATAATAACAATAATTGTCCTTAGTATTATCTTCCTGGCTATCTCTATCTGGATACTCTCTCTGGAAATATTGTTTTTGCAAGATCCTATTACAGTTGTCTCCTGTAGGGCTATTTATAACTCTTGCTCAATATGCACCCAACGATTTGTAGTAGAACCTTCCTGTCCTTGAGCATTACCACTTAAAAAGATTACTCATTTGCCATTGGTATCTCTGTAAAAACCATAGGAACTTGAGCTAAATGTTAATGTTTGCTAGAGGTCAAGATGAAAGCGTTCCAATTTGAACTCACAAAAACAGACCAATACAGAAACAAATACACACAAATAATCTTCTAAAAAAATTTTTACACTGGCAGACTATTTCAAATGCCCATATATTAATATATTTCTAGCCAGCTTCGGACTGGGGTGCCAAGGACCCCCCAGAGAATCTCATATCAAGGAGCTGAACACTAGAACAGTTTGTTTTTATTGAGAAAAACTCTGGTATCCCCACGTTTGAGAGGTTCATTGCTGAAATGTAACTGATTAATATAACCTAAAAGGCCTACTAGATTTCAGTTCACTGAAGTCTATGGGAAACATATTATACATAGAGATACCACAGCAACCTAAGTGGCTGCTTCCAAAAAGACATATTCAGGCATCTGTGCTCTCCTGCATGTTCTGTTTGTTGTGTTATTGCTGGTACAAGCTGTGTGAGAGCACAATGGATACACACAGACTTCCAAGGATAGCAGTGACAGTGTGTAGACAGGACAGACTATGGGTCATGTTTACTAACATTGGAGATACATATCTCCGGAGATCTCTGAAGATGTTGTCCATTGTAACCAATCAGATATTTGCTTTAGTTTTCTAACTTGCTATGGGCATGGGAAACCAATCCGGAGATCTCCTGAGATATTTATTTTGATTATTACTAAACATGCCCCTATATGGTTGTTTGAAGAATCTATTAGCTCTTGTTGTCCCATTAACACTGTACAAATTATTTTAAGGAACTACCCTGCTTATCTGGGGCATTTGGCCTCAGAGAATCCTAAACTCTTTCCTCTCTTTCTCACTGGGAATAAACACGAGTTGAACCTAGAAAGAATGCTCTATGTTCCAGAAAGGTCATAGGTCACACTTAAAGTCAGGGCTCACAGGACCAGTCCGACATCCTAGCTGGTAGTCTACAAAGAGATTGTATAACCTACTTAGGGTGGTGGCACACTTAGCATCATACTAAATCATACTAAAAGTTAATTTAAAGGTGAAAAACCCCTTTAATGACACCATTAATTGCTGTAGTTTCTGTTATCTAAACCATTTTAATAATATCATTCTGTTTCCAGAACCGAAAAGAAAATTAAAAGTTAGTTCTCAATTATGAGATATAAAGTGTTATTAATCTCCCAACAAACACAGCTATGAAATGTTGTACATTATGTTTTCGGCTTCTGTACCATGCCAAGGCAACACAGCCTTTCAGCAGGGAAGATCCCCTGTAGCTCCCCATCTTCTTCTCCTGATTCACTGCACATGCTCTGTGCTGCTGTCAGATACTGAGCTTAAGGACCCACTCAAAATATACAGTACACATAGAATATAAATGTCACAATATAAGGTTGATTAGTAATTAATACAGATAATTACTACAAGGCAGCACAGAAATTAGTGCAACTAGCATGATTATTTAATAATCAACCATTACAGGCCAACCTCATTTTCTCCTTGATAATTTGCAACAACTCCTAAGCTTAGGTTCTCAACAGCTGTTCAGAGCCCACTGAGCATGAGAGTGTCGCAGACACTTTCCAAGATAGTGACCACCTGTGACAAGTTTAAAGTCCTGGTTAATTGCTGCTATTGAAAAGCTGAAACTGTAGGCTGGTGCAATAATTTCCGTACATAAAATATGAAATTTTTAGCAGTATTGATTTTTCTGATTTAATTCTAGTGATGGGCGAATTTGCGCCGTTTCGCAGAAAAATTTGCGAATTTCGCGCCGGCGCCCATTTTTTCGAAAAAATTTTTTGACGGCGGCGAATTTTTGGTGCGAATTTATTTATTAATTCGCCGCGAATTCGCGCCTGGCGAATAAATTCGCCCATCACTATTTAATTCTCCTTTAACTACTGAATGACAATTTTTTTATTCCAGCTCGTTCAACAACCTACTAAGAATAACTTTCTTTTGGATTTTGTAATAACTAATAATACTGAACTCATCTCTAGCATTTGTGTGGGTGAGCATTTATGGAATAGTGATCATAACATGGTCTTTGAGATTCTGTTGCAGAGGCAATTCTATAAGGGAGTAACTAAAACACTAAGGGGCAGAATTTGAAAAAAAATAAAAAAATTTGAATATTGAAATTTATCATGTACTGTCTCTTTAAAAATTCGACTTGACCATTCGACATCTAAAACCTGCGAATTGCTGTTTTAGCCTACGGGGGACCTCCTTTGACCTATTTGGAGTCAATTAGTGGACTTTGAAAAATTTAAGTTTTTTGGGGAAAAACTTTGAATTGAAACTGACCTATTCGACCAAAAAAAAACTTGGACTTAATTTCGGTTGGTCTTTTTCAATTCAAATTTCGAAGCTTTTTCAATTAGAAATTCGACCCTTGATAAATATGCCCCCAAGTTTCAGACGTGTAAACTTTGAAAGTTTAAGGGCATCTTAATGCTTTTGACAGGGTTAAATACAGAACTAAAATGGGAAGTCTTTAAACTGCTGGTCAATAAATATACATGTCAGTATATTCCCCTTGTAAGCAAGGAACGTTGTTGCAAAGCAAAATCTTTTTGGTTCAATAGAAGTGTTGGTGTTGAGGTGGGTAAGAAAAGAGATGCTTTTAAGGCTTTCAAGTTAGCTGGGACAGCCAAATAATTTAAAAGGTACAAGGAAGCCAATAAATCCTGCAAGAAAGCTATTAGGCAAGCTAAAATCCATATGGAAAAGGATATTACAGTAAGCAGTAAAAATAAAATTATTTTTTAAATACGTTGATAGTAAAATAATGAAGCAGGAAGGGATGGGTCCATTAATATTAGAGGGGGGTCAGCTGGTTAATGAGAACAAAAAAAAGCTGAGATTCTGAATTAATGTTTTTTTGCCTGTCTATGCAAATGAGGAACCACTTAATGAAGGGTTCCTTCTTAAAGTGGGCCTGTCATCCAGACACAAATACAGATGCAGCCACTTTGGTTTGTCTGTTTGACACAGAATAACTAAACACAGATATCCCATTTATCTCAATTAACACAGAAAACTGCGTCACAACATCCCATCTAATTAAAGCATTCACCATTGTGAACAATGGAGCTTTGGTATGCTAATGAAAAGGTTAAATGCATTAAATGAGTTAAGATGACTTTAGATAACACAGTTTCTTCAATTACCCCTGAGTCATGATGCATTTAACTCACAAATCAAAGTGGCTTCATCTGTAGCTGTATAATAAAAGTCCTTTTCAAATTAAACATGAAATCCAACTTCTATTTTTTATGAAAGCATTCGTAGCTGTTGTAAACTCATTTAAAGATCTCAGCTGTAGTTTAAATATTGTCTGCCCCTCCTCTATGCCTTAGACATCGGTTCCCCCATTCTGGTGCACAAACAAGATTCTGAATTGATGCAAGGCTTGCCTTAATAACAGTGTCCACAAAATGGCTCCTGCCTACTTGCTGTAATTATGAATTCCCGGACTGAAGGAAACACGATTCAAATAATTTATAAAGCGTAATTAAAGTTAATTTTGCTTGTGATAAAATAGGATTTTGAATAATTGTTTTGGGTGATGGGCCCCCTTTTAATAGTCCCAATTCTAGTAATACAACTAATGATGCATGTTTCACACATGAGGAAATTCAAAAGAGACTAGAACATGTGAAGATAAACAAAGGTCCGTGGGCCAGATGGTATTCATCCCAGGGTACTTAGTGAGCTTAGCTCTGTGATTGCCAAACCTCTTCACTTAATTTTTCAAGATTCATTGAGGTCTGGCATGGTGCAGAGAGACTGGTGGTGACACTATTCAAAAAGGGATCCCATTCTCAGCCTCAAAACTATAGGCCAGTTAGTCTGACGTCCGTGGTAGGAAAGCTTTTTGAAGGGTTAATAAAGAATAAGATACTGTACTTCATAGCAAATCATAATACTATGAGTTTGTGCCAGCATGGTTTTATGCGTAATACAGTAGATCTTGCCAGACTAACTTAATTTCTTTTTATGAGAAGGTAAGCAGGGACCTCGATTCTGGGATGGCAGTGGATGTGATTTACTTAGACTTTGCTAAAGCATTTGATAAAGTGCCACACAGAAGGTTACTGGATAAATTAAAGGGATCCTGTCATCAGAACACATGTTTTTTTCAAAACGCATCAGTTAATAGAGCTACTCCAGCAGACTTCTGCACTGAAATCCATTTCTCATAAGAGCAAACAGATTTTTTTATATTCAATTTTGAAATCTGACATGGGGCTAGACATTTTGTCAATTTCCCAGCTGCCCCTGGTCATGTGACTTGTGCCTGCACTTTAGGAGAAAAATGCTTTCTGGCAGGTTGCTGTTTTTCCTTCTCAATGTAACTGAATGTGTCTCAGTGGGACATGGGTTTTTACTATTGAGTGTTGTTCTTAGATCTACCAGGCAGTTGTTATCTTGTGTTAGGGAGCTGCTATCTGGTTACCTTCCCATTGTTATTTTGTTTGGCTGCTGGGGGGGGGAAGGGAGGGGTGATATCACTCCAACTTGCAGTACAGCAGTAAAGAGTGATTGAAGTTTATTAGAGCACAAATCACATGACTTGGGGCAGCTGGGAAATTGACAATATGTCTAGCCCCATGTCAGATTTCAAAATTGAATATAAAAAAATCTGTTTGCTCTTTTGAGAAATGGATTTCAGTGCAGAATTCTGCTGGAGCAGCACTATTAACTGATTCATTTTGAAAAAAATTGTTTTTTCCATGACAGTATCCCTTTAAGGAATGTTGGCCTGGAACATAGTATTTGTACCTGGATAGAGAACTGGCTAAAAGATAGACTACAAAGAGTGGTGGTAAATGGAGGATTTTCTAATTGGACCAGTGTTGATAGTGGCGTACCGCAGGGCTCTGTACTAGGGTCCCTTGCTTTTCAACATATTTATTAATGACCTGGAGGTGGGCATTGAAAGTTTCTATTTTTGCAGATGATACTAAATTGTGCAGAACGGGGCAGCAAACTGGAAAATGAGGTTCAATGTTGATAAATGCAAGGTTATGCACTTTGGCAAAAAATAAATAATATGATAAATGCAAGTTATACACTAAATTGCAGTGTGTTGGGAGTTTCCTTAAATGAGAAGCGATACGGGTTTTTGTAGATAACACGTTGCTTAATTCTGGCCAGTGTCATTCTATGGCTACTAAAACAAATAAAGTTCTGTCTTGCATAAAAAAGGGCATTAACTCAAGGGATGAAAACATAATTATGCCTCACCTGGAGGATGCAGTGCAGTTTCGGACACCAGTCCATAATAGGGATATAAATGAGCTGGAGAGAGTGCAGAGACGTGCAACTAAACTAGTTAGAGGGATGGAAGACTTAAATTAAGAGGGGTAGACTGTCAAGGTTGGGGTTGTTTTCTCTTGAAAAAAGGTGCTTGCAAGGGGACATGATTACACTTTACGAGTACATGAGAGGACATTATAGACAAATAGCAGGGGACCTTTTTACCCATAAAGAGAATCACCGTACATTGGCCACCCCTTCAGAATAGACGAAAAGAACTTTAATTTGAAGCAACATAGGTGGTTCTTCCCAGTGAGGAAAGTGCGGTTGTGGAATGCACTGCTGGGCGATGTTGTGATGGCTGATTCTGTTAATGCTTTTTAGAGTGGCTTGGATGATTTCATGGACAGAAATAATATCAAAGGCTATTGTGATACTAAACTCTAGTTAGTATAGATATGGGTTTATATATAATTTATGTGAAGGTATGGAAGGGTGTATGTATGGATGCTGGGTTTTCATTTGGAGGGGTTGAACTTGATGGACTTTGTCTTTTTTTCAAACCAATTTAACTATGTAACTATTCAGACTTAGAGGTTTTCAAATATTTTTTGCTTGTAATTTTCTGAAAAAAAGCACATTGTTAAAGGTTATTAGTATTTTTTGTTACTGGACCATTCAGCACTTTTTTCTGTTTCTACTTTTTATATTCAGATCTTTTAATAACTTTCATGGATTTGTGGTTTTAGAGAAATAGAGATTAATCATGGTTTCAAAAAGCTGTAATATCACTAAAATTCGACCTTTAATAAATGGGCCTCCCGGGCTTAAAATCTGCTAGACTACATACTCACAGATGGTGTGCCCTATGTACTTGAAAAGTACTTTTCTATCATGGTGTGTGAGGTTTTCTTCTATTGCCTTTTGAGTACAAATTGTACTTGATTTGCTATAGTCAAGATTTTATTGAAGCTACTGTATATTCCTGTTACTGTGTTTTTATATTACTCAACTTTTTTATTACACCAGAAATGAAACACATACACAATAAATTCCTGTTTTATTTCTCCGTCCATTTTACAACACAATCAAACCAGTTGATTATCTCAATTTTAATGTATTTCACACTGTAACATTTCTCCATTTGGTTGAACAACATGAATCCTATATAGCTCCCATGAGTGATGAGTGAAATATGGCACTCTGTTCTCCACTAGGGATGTAGCGAACCGCCGATAATGTGTTCGCGAACGCCGTTCGCGAACACCGGCAAAAAATGCGAACAGTTCGCGAACAGTTCGCGAACTTCGAACATCCGAAAATCGTTCGATTCGAACGATCGAAGGATTTTAATCGTTCGATCAAACGATTTTCGTTCGAATCGAACGAAAATCGTTCGATTTTAGCGACCGAATGGTCGAACGATTTTGACGCGAACGCCTATTGGCGAACGTCACGCGACGTTCGCGAACTTGCGGCGGACGCGAACAGCCGATGTTCGCGCGAACAAGTTCGCCGCAGAACAGTCCGCGACATCCCTATTCTCCACCATAGATTGCTTTTTTGTGCCAGTGAGGGAGCATTTAATAACTCATTCAGTGAGCTGTCAAGATTGTCAATTATAGGGTCTATTTAAGTCAGAATACAAACTCTATTTACTCTAGCCAAGTGAAAGGCAGTTACCCAGGTGTAGCAGTGAATATTTCTGAAATTAGTTTTTTGTTGTTATTGTTGTTGTCATTCTATGTGCAACCAACTTAGCAGTGAGCAGATGACATCTAAATTTTGGTCAATGACAGCATTAAAAACACAAACGGCAATTGCAGTTAGATTGCTAGTTCGTGCATCCAGGTTTTTATTTGGTTTTGGAAAAATCAAGGGGGGGTATATGTGGTTACAACAAATTGACACTTTGCTACAATCAGCTTTTTGCTTTTGTTTTCTAACTTGCTGTAGCTTGATCAAAACTAATTGTGATCAGCCTTTGATGTTGGATCTCATGCTAGAGACTCTGTTTCTATTCCCTGTGGCAACCTCTTGTGACACTGGACAAGTCACTTAATCTCCTGGCTTTATAAATCATATCCTGAGTCAGCCACTGACTAGATTGAGCTGAGCCATCAGTGCAGCCATGAAGTGAGCCTGGGAACTCAGACTCCTCTATAGTACACTGAAGAAAAGAATCGATTTAACACATTTGCATTTTCTGTATCTGTTACAACTATACTGGTACCATTATTTAAAGGATCAACACTCTCAACCCGCAACTTTTTACTATCAATATACTTAAAAAACGTTTTGGGGTTAGTCTTAGCCTCAGCCACAATGCACGCTTCATTTCCTTTCTTTGCCATCCTGATTGCTGTTTTACAACATTTATTATAGTGTTTATATTCATTAAATGCAGCTTCTGTCCCAACAAACTTGTAGTTTTTAAATGCCTTTCTCTTCTTTCCTATGGCTACCTTGCTTTCTGTTAAGCACTTTAAATTTCCATGGGAGGAAACACTCTATAAATTATTCCCTTTTTAATTGCTGATTGGTTACTATAGGTAAATGCACTATTAATATGTAACACCCATATTAGCTCCAATGTCTCTCAGCATAATGGCCCTTGGTCAACTGCGGATAGAACAAAAGACAAACATTTAATTGCTATAGCTTACTATGCAGGAGATGTACATAACAGTCAGTGCACTCTTTGTTCCCACCCACTGGTATTCCCAGCTTGCATTAGCCATCTGAACCTTTTTTTGAACCAAGCCTCTCTATAGTACCCTTAAAGGACCAGTAACATCAAAAAAATATTTAAAAAAATTGATCGAACAAAAACGAACAACACAAAATAAACGTTAAAAATCGCAAAGTCTTTATTAAGAAATAACTTACCAAAACTCCGCTTGCGCTCCTCTTCAGAAAAGGCGGCACGTTGATGATCCATCATGCAGCGTTCAATTTCTCCTCCCGGGCTATCTCCTATAAGGAAGGCAGGGAGGAGAAATCGAACACCGCACAATGGATCGCCCGATTGCTTTCTGAAGAGGAGCGCAAGTGGAGTTTCGGTAAGTTATTTCTTAATAAAGATTTTGCGATTTTAACGTTTATTTTGTGTTAGTGTTTTTTTTCGATATACAAAAGAATTTTTAAAAATAACTTTTTGATGTTACTGGTCCTTAAAGCTTTCCTGACACACTAAAAGTTAAAGAAAGCTGTTGGGGTGACGGGATAGATGCAATGGGATATTCAACCATCACTGGAGTAATTTTTGAAAAACATTTAGCAGGTGTAGAAAAGTATCTATAGCTCTGAAACTTGCACAGCAGAATATTTTATTTTAATTATTTTTATCCACAAAATGTATCACAATTTACACTATTATCAGTTTTAAAGGGCATTTTTAACAACAATATTATTCAGATCTGAAAGAGTATTATTTTTTCTTAGAACACATTTTAACATGTTACCCTGTTTGTTGGACTTGTGCTAACCATAGCTAGTTTCTGTCCATTTAAGGTTGGTATGTTGGTATGAAAAGTATTTTCCAGAATCTCTTGCTGTTCAATTGAAAACTGAGACTGGCAACTGGTTTAGTTTGATCAATGCTAAGGTCACAGCTCAGAGTCTCTGTCGCTGCTGAGTATTTACGTAATTGATTCGGGAGCCGGTGTTTATTTTATGCAAAGCACAATCATATTTATGTTATCTACAATTATTGACTTCATGTGGAAGTTATCTAAGTGCCCTTCTGAGACTTTAAGAAGCTTTGTTTAAGATTAAACAGAAATCAGAATGCTCATTTGCACTGCAAAATAGGATTTAAAAAGAATTGAGGCAAAAGATCAGAATATCTTAATTCAACATATATTTGCAGGGTGAATTCTGGCTCTTTGATGACTCCACGTGTCATATTAGCCTGTAAATGCCAGAAATTAGTCATGTGCCATTAGCCTATCCATTCAAACAGAACGTATATGGAGTTCTGATGCTTAATAACAATGACAACACTTTAATCTAAATATATTGTTTCAATCCATTCTGTCTATGTCTATCGTCTATCTATTCGAAGAACTGAGTATTTGGACTAAATCTGTGCCTGGTTCCAAAGCAGTGAAGTAGTATATGTTTGGCTAAGCACCAATTATTCTGCCAGCACCTATTAATACCCATATTGTCCTTTGCCCTTTGTTACCAGGGTGTGCATTTTGTTCTTGCTTGATTTCTTGCTTGCTTATCATCCTTCCTGGACAGAAGATAAGCTGTATATCTTATTATATATGGTTCAGATGAATATTTACAGTGCGTGTGTCTTGGTGCACATTGGAGTTCCCTTTGCATGCACCAGTGATGCCATTAGCAGAAAGAGATTCAGGGTGTTATAGGACTGCTGAGCTTCTGAACTTACAGCAGCTTTATGATGAGAAAAAGCATAGGCTTCTGCAGGAGAACATTGCACCACTCCAGAGTTTTCCCCTCAGGCAGGACAGGTGTCCTAGGTAAACATAATGTTTTTTTAAAGCAATAGTTCAGCTTGAAAATAAAAACTGGGTAAATAAACAGGCTGTGCAAAATAAAAAAATGTTTCTAATATAGTAAGTTAGCTAAAAATGTAATGTATCAAGGCTGGAGTGACTCATGTGTAACATAATAGCCAGAACACTAATTCCTGCTTTTCAGCTCAGCCGTGTATGGCCACCTTTACTCTGAGTTAGTCAGCGACTTGAAGGGGGGCCACATGGTACATATCTGTTCAGTGAGTTTGCAAATGACCCTCAGCATTCAGCTCAGATTCAAAAACAACAGATATGACCCATGTGCCCCCCTTCAAGTCTCTGATTGGTTACTGCCTAGTAACCAGGATAACCAGTCAGTGGAAACCAAGAGAGTTGAAAAGCAGGAAGTTGGGCTATGTTCTGTTATGTTACACATCCAGTCACTCCAGTCTTTATACATTACATATTTGCCTAACTAACTATATTAGAAACATTTTTTATTTTGCACAAGCTATCTATTTACCCAGTTTTTATTTTTACACTGAAAAATTCCTTTAAGCAACTGTTGATTCTCCACCTCTGCCTTGATTTTATTGCAGGTCTCTCTGGCAGCAGCTCCCTGATAATTGTTACTTTGTTTTTTCTTGAGACTTAGCTTGGTCACATGATTCTATGTGTGAGCGAGAGAGATGCTAAAATGGTGCTGCTTCAGTTTGGGGGAAAAGAAGCTTAATTTGATTGTTCCCCAGGCAAAAATACCTCAAAAGTGGTCCAGATCCCACACAGTGGAGTAGTCAGGGAGAACCCAACACCTGATTCACTGCAGTTCCTTCACTATAGGCAATCTTATAGCCCTGCTACAATCCTTGTAGGAGCACAAAGCTGCTCTTTCTATTTACCCTCACTATATACTCTTCTAAAAAGTTCTAAGAAAGGGTTAACCTGTCTCTAGTTGGCCTCATTCACAGGGTCCCTGCTCCCAGACTTACCACTAAAGTTTCCAGTCCTTCTAGGGCAGAATGGCTTTACTGGGCCTTGGTGTACCCATGGTCCCTGGTAACATCCAACTGGGTCAGCAACCAGAAGCTAAAGAGTAAGGACAACCCCTTACCAGACACTATGTTAAAGTGTATCAGGAAGTGGTCATAAGGCCTGTAGGCCAATAGTACAAGTATGCAAATGATAAATTAGATACATGGGCATCTGCCCAGCAACTAAGGAGATAAGGAAGGGTAGGGATTTAAAACCATAGGGACATACTAAATCTATGAACCCCTAAATACATTTATATTAGGTGTTGGCAAGTCACCCCTTATGTGTTATTTTTTTTTTTTAAAAAAACCTGTTTAGTTAAACAGTAGCCCGGGGGATGTGAGTGAAACAAATCTGCTTTGATTTGGTGGAGGGCCTTCTTTATTTGTGCTATAGTGTGTACATGGTGGAACTGCTCAGTACTGGAGGGTCAAATGCAATGTAAGGATATTTATTCTGATTACTGTGGATAGGTGATATTTTTCTGGGAGTTACAGTTTAGTAAAAAGCCGGGGACGTTTTTCTCTCTCTCTCTCTCTCTCTCTCTCTCTCTCTCTCTCTCTCTCTCTCTCTCTCTATTTGGGATTTGGCTGAATCTCGAATACCGAACAGAATCATCATTTGCATATGCAAATTAGGGGCAGTGGAAAAAACATTTTAACTTCCTTGTTTTGTGATGAAAAGTCATGTAATTTTCCCTTCCCACCCCTAATTTGCATATGCCAATTCGGTTTGGCTAGACACAAAGATTCGGCTGAATCTGAATCCTGCTGAAAAAGGCCGAATCCTGGCCGAGTCCCGAACCGGTGCATGGAAAAAAGTCACAATTTTCAGAACAGTCTTTGCAGTTCATTGGGTAGATGCCTAGAAGTCTAGTTGATTTTTCTTGCAGATGTCATATGCTGTAACGAGACAATTATTTCTACGTTAAAATAATAATTTTCTTTTTGTATTTTGTGTCACATGGCCAGTACAGGCAGAGCAAGCTCAGTTTAATCTAACATGACTGCTCCATAGAAAGTAATATGAAAGGTGAAGATATTAAGAGTGTTGTTTTAGGCAAAGCATGTTTATTATGTACTGTGTTATAAATAGTACAAAAGTCTGGAGTTGAAGTGTATTCTGCAACATAAAATCAGGATATTTTATCATTATAGCCTCTCACAAGAACATGAAAATGTGGTTTTAAGGCTGAATGACAGTGGAAAACATCAAGAAGTGCTTTTTCCTATGATTATGTTGTGAGCATCACTAAACCATAATCTGTATTTGATGCATCACTGGCACTCAGAAGGGCTGCAACATACAACATAGGCCTGATAACTCCTTTTCTGGCCTGAATAATGAAACAATAATCATTTTAAAATTTAAATTACTTACATGTGTTTGCATGTTGTGAGGTGGCTTTAACCATTATTAAAATTGCGTAAACATTTTAGCATGCTTTCCAGCATTCTATAAGAATATTCCACAAACATTTTTTCTTTGCAGAATAAATGATCAATGTAGCAAAATCATAATAAATTGCATGAAAATTTTAATAAATTACTTCCTTGGCCTTCTGTTTCTGATATTTCAAAGGGCATGGTCATTTTATTTCCAAAGCTCAATGGAAAAACAACGGGCCTGAGATAGGATTTGGGTTTGCTTTTACACATATCGGGTAATTAAACACATTGCAATAAAACAAATAGAAATGTTTTCAATAGAAAATATTTTAATTACACACAGGACAGAAATAACTGGTATATAAGTTTAATACATTCTCCTTAATGGAGTTATTGATCCTTTAGCTTGCTGTTTTATATTACAGCAGCATTTGAAGGTATTGTCCCTTAGTTCTTACAAAGTCACCCTTTAATAACATACACTGTAGTGTACACACACACACTTCTTCAGCCCATAGTGCCAGTGACTCAGTAATTATTTCTGGGGGAATCTATCCATTTATTGACCTTATCACAAAGCTCCTGTGCATAAAGATTTGCTGTTTTTCAAGCCACAGTGCACTTGTCCTCACCTTAGGGTTGGAGTCTGATATATATCCGAAGAGATATACTGTATTCTGGCATTTGGCCGAGATTGCATTGTGATCACACATTGGTGGCGACGGTTCATTGTATGGAAGCCTCATTCCACACATGGGCATCACTATCTTGGGGGCTAAGGGGGGGGGGGGGGTGAGAGGCAACGGATAGTCCCTATGATACTGTTGAGGGGAGGCTGAGGGAGTAAAGCTGGCCATAGACGCACAGATCCTATCGTACGAATCGAGGATTCTTAAGATTTTCGGATCGTGTGTGGAGAGTGCCGACATCTTTCGTCCGCCGACATCTTTCGTCTCGTTAATGGCATATCGGGGAATATGTCACCAAACGAGCGGATCTTTGCGTCTATGGCCACCTTAATTTGGAAGCAGGGCTACAAGACTTACAGTATGGGGCAGATTTACTATGGGTCGAATTTCAAAGGTAAAAAAACTTCGAAATTCGACCCTCGAATTGAAATCTTCGGTAGCTTTAATTTGGCGAAGTATGAAGTCGAAGTTTTTTTTAAACAGACAGTACTTCGATTATCGAATGGTCGAATATTTGAACGATTTTAACTTCGAGTCGAAGTAAATTCGAAGTCGTAGTATCCTATTAGATGGTCGAAGTATTCAAAAAATTACTTCGAAATTAGAACTTTTTTAACTTCGAAAATTCACTCAAGCTTAGTAAATCTGCCCCTAAGTGTTTTAATGAATATATAGACATGACCCTTATTTATAATTAAAGGAAGTAAATATTGATTTTTAAATTATTCATTCCACAGCTATACAGAGAATCAGGAGCAGTTTGATAAAAATATAGCATGGCCTCTGTTTAAAGGAACAGTAACACCAACAAATTACAGTGTTTATAGGAATAAGCATATCCTGTACTGTTGCTCTGCACTGGTAAAAACTACTATAGTTTATATGAACAAGTTGCTGTGTAGCCATGGGGCAGACATTCAAGCACAGGACACACAGCAGATAACTGATAAGTTCTGAGGAAACCCATTGTATACTACAGAGTTATCTATTATCTGCTATGTATCCTGTGCCTTTTCTCCTTTTCAGATCTGAAATGCTCCCGCCAGGGCTACATAGCAGCTGGCTTATATAAACTATATTAGAGTTTCTGAATCAAACCTACCAGTTTTACCAGTGCAGTACAGCAGTACATTATATTTGCATTACTTTAAAACACTCTAATTTTTTGGTGTCACTGTTCCTTCTCAACTTCTTGAGCAAGTGTTTTGTGATTGCTGGGACTATGTTGAAAAAGGTTAATTCTTTATGGACAAACTATATCTTACCATTGCTGTGAAGCTTCAGTTACTAGGTAGCACCACCGATGTATTGATTTCCCTGGTTTCCATGGGAAATATTCCAAAGAAAATATTTCAAGTATACTTATATTGTTTAAGAGAAGGGCATATTTCTTAAATATTCTCTTAAATTTTAATTTACAACTTGTAAAGCCAATGCTTCCCAGGCCAAGCTGCTAGAAGCTACTTAAAGGGATTCTGTCATGGGAAAACATGTTTTTTTCAAAACGCATCAGTTAATAGTGCTGCTCCAGCAGAATTCTGCACTGAAATCCATTTTTCAAAAGAGCAAATTTTGAAATTTGACATGGGGCTAGACATATTGTCAATTTCCCAGCTACCTCCAGTCATGTGACTTGTGCTCTAATAAACTTCAATTACTCTTTACTGCTGTACTGCAAGTTGGAGTGATATCACCAACAGAACAATGGGAAGGTAAAGAGATAGCAGCTCCCGAACACAAGATAACAGCTCCCTAGAAGATATAAGAACAGCACTTAATAGTAAAAGCCAAGTTCCACTGAGACTGATTCAGTTACATTAAGTAGGAGAAATAGCCTGCCAGAAAGTAATTCCATACTAAAGTGCAGGCACAAGTCACATGACTGGGGCAGCTGGGAAACTGACAAAATGTCTAGCCCTATGTCAGATTTCAAAATTGAATATAAAAACATACGTTTGCTCTTTTGAGAAATGGATTTCAGTGCAGAATTCTGCTGGAGCAGCACTATTAACTGATGTGTTTTGAAAAAACATGTTTTTCCATGACAGTATCCCTTTAAAGTAAAATTCAACCCCCCACTAATAAACCCCTCCCACTAATAAAAACCCTGCATAGCCCTCCTCCCCCCTACAGGTGATAACACCTGTAAGTGCCCCTAATCCTTTACCTCTCGTTACAGAGTCAGCACAGCGGAGCTCACGGGCACCATATTCAGATATTCTTCAGGCCTTCTTCCTTCCCTTCGGCAATTTCCTTCACTTTCGGTGCATGCGCAGTTGTCACAAACCGGAAGACTGCTCCTACTGCACATGCATCAAAACAGTGCTCACTTCTCGAAGAAGACCGAAGAGCCGAAGATGGTGCCCGTGAGCTCCGTTTCCGCTGACTTTGCAAAGAAAGGTAATCAAAGGATTTGGGGCACTTACATATGTTATCACGTGTGCGGGGGGCTCCTAATCATTATTGTGGGAAAAGAATCTATGGCAATCAAAGTCTTAAAAAATAAAGTTTGCACTTAAGCAAGCTCCTGCATAAAGGCATAGTATTTGACTGCTAAATTTTTATATGGGACTATTAGCCTATCTTTGCTTTCTTACCTACAACATAAACACACATTTAATGTATAACGATGTACATAAATACCAATACAGTTTTTAAGGGCCATTAATTATTGACATACATGTGTGTGCCAATATGTGAATTAGGTTAGTATCAATTGCCATGAAACCTTTAATCCTTGTTGTAGGATGCTTGTGTTTATAATGACATTACAGCCTCTGGGGATGTGACCATTGGACTTTGTCAGTATTCCCATAATAGCTATATATTACTCTATTGCCTATTGTTCAAATGCCTGCAGCAAAACATTGATTAGTCAATTACTTCAGCTATACACCTACATATATTTATAAGGTGCAGTAACATATAATGTCATAATTTTGTCTTTGGAGTGGTAATTAGAATAATGTTGGCTTAATAGACTGAACTGTAGCACAATTGAATAAAGTTGTTTCTCTATATATTATACACATATAATAAATACATTGACATAAATACTGTCAATTACCCTATTACCTACTATTTCAACTGCCTGTGGCAAAACATTGATTAGTCAATTACTTCAGCTATACACATATGTATATTTGTTAGGTATAGTACAATATTGGTTGTAAAAAAAAAATGTAGGCTTACTAGACTGAGCTGTAGCATAAATTAATAATTCTCTATTATACATTGTCATAAATACTGTCAATATATAATTTAAGGGGGTTATTTATCGACATGCGTAATTTGTTTTGTGACTCAATTTTTTTACTCTAAAAATCACGAATTTGAAAAATGGTTTCAAAACACATTTTGATATTTATTAAACAAATAAACCCACAAAAACAACTGTAATTTAAAACTTAGCATCTGAAAGCTTGCAAGGTACTGCATAAGTCAATGGGAACTGTCCTAGGGAAAAAATGTAAGCAATTTATTAAATTCCAGTTTTTCAAAAAAAAAAAATGATGACTAAAATAAAAATTCGAGGTATCCCATTTTTTTTTAAATTCAGTTGTGGTTTTGATATTCAGATTATTTAATAAATAATGTTACATTTGTATTAGGTTCCTATGTATCAAAACAAAATGCATTACAGTTCATTGCAACTAACTTATTCAGATTTACAAATCAGCCATATACCTCTTCTTCTTGCCTCAATCATTTATTAATGATGCCTTCATGTAAAGATTTTTTGTAGGATTCTGCCCCTTTATCAACTGTCTACAGCTATAATAGCAAAATATACATGCTGATAAGTGTACAGTATAGATAGCAGAAGTGAGCAGAAGTGCCAGCCGGCTCAGAAAAGGGAGTGGGCAATTAGGGCAGGGAGTAAGGTCTGGAAAGGCGGGCCTGTGCTGCAACAAGGGTGGAGCTGTGATGTAGATGGGGTGGATTGGGTTGATACTGAATTATAGATGAGTAGGCAGGGTTATAGAGCTATTGGATGTAAATTTGTAGTACTGGCCCTAGCTTTGGCTGGCATTTTACCAGCTAGGCCAGTAAAATACCAGCCAGTTGGCAACCCCACCCATTCCCCATAGGGGGCTGTAATTAAACCAGTGCATGAGAAAGTGTCTGTCATCACCTTTTCTGCTAATACAAGATTTTGGATGATCTATTGTATATATATATATATATATATATATATATATATATATATATATATATATGCAGTATATTGTGTACCTGTATGTGTACTAGAACAGCAGCTCTATAATGTACATTAAATCCATAGGAGAATGTTAGTCAAAGACTGGAAACACTCTTTAATCTTTCATATTCATTAAAAAAATCTACCAAATGGTGGCCAAAGATTGGGTAAACTAATATATGTATACAAGTGCCAGGTAGGGTTTTAATTGGCTAAAAACTAGACTTTACAACTGTAAAAATAAGAGTACAGGTATGGGACCTGTTATCCAGACCTGGGTTTTTCTTGATAAGCTATCTTTCTGTAATTTGCATCTCCATAACTTAAGTCTACTAAAAAAAACATTTAAAAGTGAAATAAACAAACCTAATAAGCTTGTTTTGCCTTCTATAATGGTTAATTAGATCTTGGTTAGGATCAAGTACATGGTATATTTTTGGACCATTCAGATCTTTCTGGATTATGGGTTTCCAGATGATGGATCCCATACCTGCATAGTAATTATTCAAAAGGCATTTAATCAAACCAGTTGAACATCAATAAAACTAGTGATTTAAAATTTCCCTGAAGCAGATATATGTGGCTTCATCGTTTGAAAAGAAGATGAAACTTAAATATAGCATTCTGTGGGATATTGTTATCCTTAGTTATTCTTTTTTTTTTTTTTTTAAAGTCTTTATTTGCACCAAACAAAACATATCAACAAACAGAATTGAGTGCCATATCATCTTATAGTTGTACTTAGGGTTACAGATAATAGGAGGTTGGCCTACACACATGGGTTCCCCCTGGCTTACCCCCATATTCATTAATATATACCCTATCTCTACAAACCGATATGTTGTTCACTTTCCCACGGGGTTACCCCTGATTGTGTTCAGAATCTTAATAAATATTAGGCCACCTGAACCTCCACGGATTCCAGTACCTTTAAGTTCTTATAGTCATTGGATTTCTCCCTGCTAATTCTTCATATACTATGTGATGAGACAAAAGACATAGGAGATTTCCTGTTGGCATGTAGGGGACAGTGTTTGTATACAGTATTTTGACCAAGTGGTAAAGAAGGCTGTAACTTGTCATCCCTATTTAGGGAGGCTTCCAGCCAGTCCATGAGATAGGCAAAGTCTATTTTCATAATCATCCTCTCCAGTGGTGGGGGGTGGTTTGCTATCCAACAGTGTAGTATTGCCTTTCTGCTAACTGCTGAAATTATATTCATTAACTTCTGGTCTGCCTTTAGAATATTTGTTGTGTATCCAAAAATTGCCCATAAAGGTGGTAGATGAACCTGAATATGTAGCGTATGTTTGCAGTAGGAAATGATCGCTTCTCAAAGCTGTTTGACTATTGGGCAGGACCATAAACAATGATAAATATCTGCTTTTAGAGCTTGACACTTAGGGCATGCATCAGAATCAGACCATCCCGCCAGTTTCCGTAATTCTGTTGAAAAATAACCCCTGTGCAGTACATTCAAGAACATGGCTTTTTTCTGTCACTAAGTTGGAAAGAAATCAATCAAGAATCAATACTAATTACAGATATAGAGAGAATATAGACAGGAAGGCAGCCCTACATGGTTTGCTATTTCATAATTTACAGACATTTGACACTCTGTGTCACTAAATCAAAGGAAAACCCTGGTTCAGGCCTTGCTGTAAAATCTATGTCTATATAAAATTATAGCATAAGGCCAAATCCTTGAACCAGATTCCTGATGAGCATTCTTGTTGTTACGTGGTTTGCACAGTACAAATATACTGTAAATAAAATAGGGATGCACTGAATCCACTATTTTGGATTCAACGGAATCCTTATAGAAAGATTTGTCCGAATACTGAATCTGAATCATAATTTGCATATGCAAATTAGGGGTGGGAAGGGGAAAACATTTTTTACTTCCTTGTTTTGTGACAAAAAGTCACGCGATTTCCCTCACCCCCAATTTCCATATGCAAATTAGGATTCAGAAAAAGGCAGAATCCCAAACCGAATCCTGGATTCGGTGCATCCCTAAAATAAAAAGAACTTAATTTAGGAATATTTTACATTTCTTTTTAATTATCCTGTTTTTAAGGGCTAGTATACAGACATTTTCTCAGCAGTTCTTGTTTCTTCCAGTTTTATTTCCATTAGATCTTCATTTGGTCAATCATCTATCTAGCAGGAATTATGAATATGATCACCATAGTAACAAGTGAACTGAAGAGCAGTTATGCGATTAGTGTAATGTACATACAGATATTAATTCAAATTAATTTATGTTTCCCATAGAAACAACAGCACAAAAAAGTAGTATTGTCTGTATTATAGTTTGCATTGGCTGCTTTCTGTATTCATCAAGTGAGACAATTGCAGTACCAGTACTGTTTCCTTTTAACCTTTAGATCAGTTACAATAACTGTGCTGTTCAAAACAGACCACTTTCTGAGTGCATAAATATTTCCATTGACTTAAAAGACCTGAAGGGGTCAATCACAACCCCTGGGGGTGCAAGACCACTAAGGGGAGCAAGAGCAAGATACAGGACTGAAGGGGGACCCCTATGTGCCTCCACCCACCCGCCCGCAATTGATTCTAGGTGCAGTCTGCAGGACTCTGTACTCCAAGGGTAGGACTCCACGAGCGTTTTTGTCGCGATCCGACAAGCTACAACAAAACGCATGCGACAAAAATAAGGTAAGTAATAGAATTGTCGCATGGTGTCACAGCGTTGATCCGACGCGACACGACTATCAGATGCAGACACTGCGTCTGCATCCGACAGTCGCGTCGGATCAACGCTGCTACACCATGCGCATGCAGATCGCGACAAAAACGCTCGTGGAGTCCTATCCTAAAACAGAGCACAGAGGCCTGTAGATATTTGCACAATTCACTATGCAATGGGCAAAGTGCAAACAATGGCAGATTGTGGCCTTTTTTGCACTTTCCAAGCAGCAAGGGAATTGTGAATGATCTCTTGAGTCTTTTTTGTGATCCCATCAAAAGCTCATTTTCCAACACATAAGGCCAATGGTTAACTGCTTTCATAATGGGCATTACAGGCCTGGACTGAGAATCAAAATAGGCCTTGGCATTTTAGGTACACAGAGGCCCAAACAGCCCCCACTAGCCCAATAAATAGTAATTGTCTGTGGCAACTTACAGCTGCCCCTCTGGCATTTGCCAGAACCCATAGATTGCCAGTCCGGGCCTAATGGGCAACAATGATGCGACATGCTAGGAAAGGTAATAGCAGCATGTGGTAGAATGCAACTTGGTACCTTTGTGTGCAGGATCTCACACATCACATAACTCCCATCCAAACAAAGATTTCAAATCATATTGGATATCTAATCAGGTAAGAATAATATCTTGGGTAATGGAAAAAATATTGGAGCTTAATTAGATCAGATAATGAGTTTACTCCTAATTCGTCAATTGTAGGATCTTTCTCAATGGAAATAATTTCATCCAAATTCTGCTCATATATTTATGCTTATCCCGATTCATTAATGCTTAGTTGTGTTTTGACTACATTTCCAGAACTTTTTTTTATCATTGACAAAGCTTGTTCTTGTGGCAACAAACAGCCAGCATCAGACTGGGGGGCCCAGGGCTCACTGGGCCTCCAGCCTCCATTCCTTGGACAACCCGGGCACAAAGTCCTCTCTGCTGCCAAGCTCCTTTTTCTGGCACGTTAGCACAACTGCGGTCAGGGAGGGAGGTAAGGAGAGGGAGTGCAAGAAGTGGGTCTGGGCCGGTGGGGCCCAAAAGAGCCGGGGGCAAACCAGGTTCTTTCCTGGTGTCCTGCTGGCCCAGTCCAACCCTGCAAACAGCCCTCTGAATACTCCTACCTGGAAACTCAAATAGAGGTAAATAAGCATCACAGAGCACAATACAGGTACGGGACCGGCTATCCAGAATGGTACCTGGGGATTTCCAAATAAGGGATCACCATTCTTTAAATTATTATATACAGTAAACCTAATAGGATGATTTTACCTCCAATAAGGATTAATTATATCTTAGTTAGGATCAAGTAGAAGGTACTGTTTTATTATTACATTTTTATAAATTTTGAATTATTTGATTAAAATGGGGAGTCTATGGGGCAGATTTATTGTGCAAATTTTTGCTTTGGAAGGCTCCGCCATACTTTGCGCCACTATGTCAGATATTATGTCAGACATGGTGAAATGGCTGGAAGTGGCCAATTATTATTACAAATATCAAAGGAAGCAAAATAAAGATAATATAAATCCTACCCTTAAACAAATATGGCATGGGCTTCAAATGGTTAAAAAAGTGTAAATAACATATGTTTAACAGTTACAACTTGTTAACATAATCCCACTTTAAATATGAAAAAAACAGTGTTTTGTTCTTTTTTATGACTTTTTTGGAAAACAGGATATGATGTCACTGACATAATAATGTCGAGGATGTAGCCTCATCTTATTAATTTGCCAGGCAGAACCTGGAGAAATAGAATTAGGCTAAAAGGGTAACGAATAGAAACATTCACTCTTTTATCAACTTGCAGATTAACGATCATTGGCCTAGAGAAACGGCACAAATCATCTCTGAGGTTTTAGCTAGAAAAGTTTGCTACTGTAAATTGGCAATCTCTGCGACTTGTCCTGCTGAAAAAAGCCAAATCTTGGTCGAATCCCGAACCAAATAATTGGATTCAGTGCATCCCTACAATCACAGTAAAACTTCAGCCTCACAATAAATTTGCATACTGTATGTCTACAGAAAGGTTAGCCAGAGACACCATGTAAATGCTAAAAAATGGAAAAAAAAAAACAAAAGAACTTCAGTAATATTTATAATATCCAAATCATGCATGCTAACACAAAATCCAGTTCACAAAGGGATAAAATACAAAAACAATATAAAAAATGTGGCGGTTGGCACATAAAAGAAACTTATTCCAGGCAGTGTCATTCTGTGGCCACTAAAGCAAATAAAGTTTTGTCTTGCATAAAAAGGGCATTAACGCAAGGGATGAAAACATAATTATGCCTCTTTATAGGTCCCTGGTAAGGCCTCATCTGGAGTATGTAGTGCAGTTTTGGACTCCAGTCAACCTCACAGTAAACCTTCAGCCTCACAATAAATTTGCTTATGTCTACAGAAAGGTTAGAGAGAGACACCATATAAATGCTAATACCGTAAATGAAAAAACAAAACAAAACAAAAGAACTTCAGTAATATTTATAATATCCAAATCATGCATTCTAACACAAAATTCAGTTTACAAAGGGATGAAACACAAAAACAATATAAAAAATGTGCCAGTTGGCACATAAAAGAATCTTATTAAGTTTTGTCTTGCATAAAAAAGGGCATTAACTCAAGGGATGAAAACATAATTATGCCTCTTTATAGCTACCTGGTAATGCCTCACCTGGAGTATGGAATGCAGTTTTGGACTGAAATGAGCTGGAGCGAGTGCAGAGACGTGCAACTAAATTGGTTACAGGAATGGAAGATTTAAATTATGAGAGTAGACTGTTATGGTTGGGGTGGTTTTCTCTGGAAAAAATGATGCTTGCAAGGGGACATGACTACTCTTTAAAATTACATTAGAGTGTATTTTATACAGATCTTTTTTCCCATAAAGAGGATCACCACACCAGAGGCCACCCCCTTAGACTAGAGAAAAATAACTTTTATTTGAAGCAGCACAGGTGGTTCTTCACAGTGAGGTTGTAGAATGCACTGCCGGATGCTGTTGTTATGACTGATTCTGCTAATGCTTTTAAGAGGGGCTTTAATGTTTTCTTGGACAAGTATAATATCATAGGCTATTATCTACAATTGGTATAGATATTGGTAAATATTGTTTATGTGAATGTATGGAGGGGTTGGTGTGAGTGTGTATATATTTTTTATCTCTGTGTACTTCCTCCCGCATATGAACTGTAGGTATCAATTACTTCTCAAGTGGATATTGTAAACAAGAGCAGGTTGGTTCTCAGCTCAAATACTGCTGAGTTCATGAATAAAATGAGAAAGCCCATGGGATTTAGTGATGTTGAGGTCATTAGCTGTGTTTTAGTTGACTGAGCAACACAGAGATGTGGAAATAGATGTCAAATAGACAAAATAGATGGCAAAAAGTCAAAAGGACAGATCTCATATAGGTAAAATATGTAACAGTTTTTTGATTTATTAGGCAATAGCCTAGAAACAAAAAAGAGATTTCTAAGGAATTATTATAACGGATGTAAAGATCATTATTTGAAAGTACAGTCATTTGTATGTTTGTTGTACTGTATATATTTTTCTATTATATTGGCTAACAGGTTCAAAGATACTGAGCATCCATCAACTCATTTTCCTTGTTTTCTTCTGAGGCTTATGATAATTTAAAGATTTGTTGTTTCCAGAAAGTTATAATATTAAAACATTAAAGCCAGTGCTGAAATATCCCCTTCCAAACAGGGGGCAAATTCACTAATGGACGAATTTTTCGCCATGGAACGATCACACTTCGCCAGGAGTAAATTCGTTACCACTACGCTAATTCACTAAAACGCAAAGTAGCGTCTTAGCAGCCGAACGCTGGCGAAGTTTGGCTAGCGTTAATTTGTTAGTGAAATCTTTCAATTCTGCGTAGCGAGACTTTTGTTAGTACTTTTACTTTTTTAGGTCAATTTGATAGGACGGGTTCATATAGGTCGTATAGACATCTTTCATAGACGTCCGCACAGAGGGGCAAGGGGTGGCACTTCCCCAGGACGCGCCTTCATTGTGTGAAGCAGAGATAGGAAGGATCGCATTTTAGGACAGGCGAAATCGCTGTCCTTTATGCGATCTTCTATGCCAGAGGAATGCAACGTCACCTGCGTTTTCACTCACCTATCCTAAAAGGCAGACGTCACACCACCGTCCTGGGTCCTCACTCCTGCCTCCTCAGCCGTCAGCTCTTACTCCTCCCTCCTCAGCCATCAGCTCTTACTCCTCTCTCCTTCCTCCTCAGCCATCTGCCATGGGTCCTCGCTTCTCCCACCTCAGACATCAGCTCTTACTCATAGGAACGCCTATTGCTAAAAGAAATCACATGAAAAAAAAACGCAAGGTTAAAAAAAAAAAAAAAAAAGCGCCAAGAACAAGTAACTATAATCAGGGCGCAGGGCTGAATATGCGCACCCTAAGGAGTGAGGAGCAAGAGCAGATGGCTGAGGAGGCAGGAGCGAGGACCCAGGATGGATGGCTGAGGAGGGAGGAGTAAGGAGCAAGAGCTGACAGCTGAGGAGGGAGGATCGAGGTGTGACGTCTGCCTTTGAGGATGGGTGAGTAAAAAAGCTTGCTATGTCATATTCCTCTGGCTTAGGACAGCGCATGCCGGATAATGATTTCCCCTGACAATGTCCTAAAATGAGTTCCCTCATGCCCCCCCCTGGAAAATTTACTGTGGAAGCCTCTGATGTCTTTATTAGAGATGGTGCAAATGCTTGAAGTGGCCACTTATTGAGATCCTCTAATGCCCTAGACTTGAGCCCACCCAAAAACAAATGGTTGGAAAAAAAATTTTAACACAAAAATCTTTAATAGTTAGAACTTTTGAAGGCAATCCCACTTTAAAATATGAAAAAACGCCATTGTTTTTTAGAACTTTTATGATTTTCTGCCATACAGTCGGGATCGGACGCAAAACTGCACTAGCGACGGTCTCTTTTGCTAGCGAATTGTCGTCTTTGCCTGTTAGTAAACTGGCGATGTCCCTGCAGATGAGATTTCTGGCGAATTTTCAATAGGGATGGCCAATTCGCCCACTGGGTTTCTTTTCTGTTTTGGGTCATTGTCCATCTGTATTATGAAACGGCTCCCAATCAATTTAACTGCATTTAACTGGATTTGAGCAGACCGTGCCTCTGAACACCTCAGAATTCATTCAGCTGCTTCTGTCCTGTGTCACATCATGGATAAACACTAGTGTCCCAGTGCCACTGGCAGCCATGCACACCCAAGCCATCACACTGCCTCCGCTATGTTTTACAGATGATGTTGTATGCTTTGGATCATCAGCTGTTCCATGCCTTCAACTTCTACATAACGGTTGGTTTTGATTTCATCTGTTCAAAGAATGTTTTCCCAGAACTGTTGTGGCTTTTTTAGATTTTTTTTTAGCAAAGTCCAATCTAGCCTTTCTATTCTTGATGCTTATGAGTGGCTTGCACCTTGCAGTGCACCCTCTGTATTTACTTTTGTGCAGTATTCTCTTTATGGTAGACTTGGATATCGATACGCCTACCTCCTGGAGAGTGTTGTTCACTTGTTTGGCTGTTGTGAAGGGGTTTCTCTTCACCATGGAAATGATTGCTGAGTTCACCAGTGCTTTCTTTCTTTCTCAGGATGTACCAAACAGTAGATTTTGCCACTCCTTATATTTTAGCAATTCTTCCACAAAAATCTTCCACATACAAGCACCCCTGTCAAATCAACTCCAGGGCTTTTATCTGATTTTTTTTTTTATAATCTCTTTTATTTTTCAAAACTAGATACATTGACAGAGGATAACATAAATATGGATTTTATCTGATTAATTGATAATGACATAACAAAGGAATTACCCACACCTGCCCATGAAATAGCCTTTGAGTCAATTGTCTAATTACTTTTGAGCCCCTAAAATGAAGTGTTTGTGTTCCTCACATTTTTATAAGTCCAGAGCAGGACACAGCAAGTAAAGAGAAGGCAGTTTATTTATATTTCTCTAAGTTTTCTTTAATATGTGACATTTCCTTAATTTTTTACCAGTATACTTATAGGCAGCCTTATTAGTTTTATCGGACGGAAACCCTGACTTTATGGGATTATACAGCGCAGATAATGATGTCAAGAAACAACTTCAGGGACATCTGCCATTGACTTCTACATGACCTCAACAGGTTTGAGATGGTGTATTTTCGGATTCGGATTTTTAGCAGCTTTGAGGTATAATAAATCTCTAAAAATGTTTATTTGTATTTTTCCACAAAAAAATTGTGCCCCCCCCTAAAAACCTGACCAGAAAAAATAGAAGTTTAATAAATGGGCCCCACAGTGTTACATTAATATACAATAGGGTTGCCACCAATAACAATATAAGAAGACTGGTATTTTTTCCAGAAAAGGTGGCAATCCCAATGCATGGTGACACTATTTAAACACAAATTTCCTAAATAATTTCCACCACAACTTGCATGCATACAATTTTTGGTTTTGATGGTTAGCATGTGAGTGTCGCAGACACTTTCCAAAATGTTGATCCCCTGTGACAAGTTTGAAGTCCTGGATCATTGCTGCTATTTAGAAGCTAAAAATGTAGGCTGGTGCAATAAGTTCAGTATATAAAACATTGCATTTTTAGCCATATTAATTTTTAAGGTTTAGTTCTTCTTTAAATGGCACCTGTTGGGTGAAAATATTTTCCCCAACCAAAGGTGTGGACCAATAGAGCCCGCACTCCGGTTGGGGGTAACAGTAATTCTTTTTTTTTTAAAAATTGCCCCCGCCAGTGCTAGGACACTCGCAGCAGGAGCTCCCCCGGGAGCAGCAATGTTGAACAGAGTGCTTTTGCATAATGAGCTTCTGACATCACGTGCATGCATATAATGAGTAAGTTGCGGAATTCACTCATTAAAGGACAAGGAAACCCTAAACATAACAATTGCCTATGTGTTAGGACCCATTTTAAAAAGCCCATACACATTTACCAAACACGCCAAAAATACTCCAGTCTTCCAGCAGCACTATGACAAATACGCATTTCACCAAGACTTGGCTGACATCAGATTCACCCACTGAATGCTCCAGGAGCAAGACCAAGACTGTATCGCCCGCGCACATCCGACACCTGAAAACCTGCATGCGCACACCTGATGGCTGAAAACCTGCACATGCACACAAAGTCTGCAGAAGTTCCTGAATCTCCGTCTCACCCCTTACGCATGTGCAGATGCAATACAGTGATGCGTACTATGATGTCAGTGGATGCAATTCAGGAGCCCCAGCGTTAAAGATATAGCCAACTTCTTTGGATTGCTGCAGGTAAAGTAAGGAGTTTAGTTGAGTTTAGTCAGGGACTTTAGAGGACTATTGTTTGCTCAGGGTTTAGATTTGATGGTTTCCTTGTCCTTTAAGCACATGCGTGTGCCCCAACATGGCTGGTGTCCTCCTAGCTCTGGCAGGGGGCATTTTTAAAAAAAGAAACTACTGTTACCCCGATCTCTATTTGCTCTATTAGCCCGCACCTTTGGTTGTAGAAAATAATTTCCCCCAACAGGTAAAAAATATACCTGAGTGAATTAAAAGGCTATCCTTCCGAAACCGTAATCACACTATATATTGCACATTTTATAAAATAAGGAAAGGTGGCATCATATGGCTCATGGAATTTATAAGAGCTCTCTCTTTGGTGTAGATCTTATACCACTCCACTTTTTTGCTCACCTCTGTTCAATAGGTTCCAGTGTCTCACCATATATTGATTGTCTCCAGCTAAAACCTGTCGAGTCATGTAGAAGTCAGAGGCAGAGGTCTCTTTAACCATTTGAAAATTTAGTTTTTTTTTACCGTGGTTTGCACTTGAAAACTATGATCACTCCATTTATAAATCATCCTTTCCCCAAAATTTGAGTGTAATTAGCAATTTGCAAGCCATGGATAGAGATAAGTCTCTAGTGTTTATTAACGCAGCTCACTATAGGAAGCCTAGAATTAATGCCACCTACACACTGACATTAATTCCAGGGTGCATTTTAACACATTGTAATTGCATTTGTAAATAAGGCTGACACTTATTCAGCATTTCAAACAGTCAGGAAAAAAGCATTATTCCACAAAGAGGTAATTAGCCATTTAGTTCAGAGTGGAAAAGTCAATGTCATAAGTTAAGTTGTTAACAAAGACCCCCTTTGCTATATTACATTATCATTTATATATTAGTGAAAATATTATATATTAGTGAAGTAATGATTCAAATCAATAAACGAGAGCCTTTCAAGACCTGTTGGTATCACAAATTTCTGCAATATTGTATCTACTCTACTTAGCTAAATATTGTAGGATTAATTGGAGAACAAAGCTTTGCCGCACTAAAGATGGTTTGCCCAGGAAGACTAAAAGTAAATTGGTATATAATGATAAAAATAACGAGAAGCTTCCCCAAGTATGGTGAATAGTGTGCTTACATAATTAAATAGACATCCAACAACGCTTTAAAATATTCAAGGGTTGCTTGTTTAATCTAGCTGAAAATTAACGTAGTGTGATCCTAAAAATAAGTTAAACATATAGTTATCTTAAAGGGCAAATTAATTATTTCTAAGTAGGCATTTGCTTTCATTTAATATGCCATAAACAGACAAGAAAGTGCTTATTTTTTTTTTTAAACAGAAACTTATTTCTCTGGGTTTTAATTATAGGGCAGGTAAACCTTCCATTGCAGAGTTGCTCTGTCCAAGTGTTGCTGGACTTTAACTGCCAGCTTACATGATAAGCTTATTACCAAGGGCTAAATCATGATGGAAGCTTTAGGGCCTGTATCTAGGTAGCTTTTTGGATGTCTAGAGAAAAACTAGGCTGGAATAAGGGATTGTTTATTTAATGACTGTAGGCATTGGCATTTCTGAATTTCAGATGCATCTGGATAAAAAAATTCCAATAATACATTCCATGACTATGTAATAATAATAAGCAATTGAGGAGTTTAATAGCATATTCACAGAAAAAGATTAAGTGGCTCAGAATTCCATTAATATATACCGAAGGACACTGCAATATTATTATTTGGAGAAGGATTGGCAGACGTGGCTCTGAACTATATTAATAATGGGAGAAGAAATGGTTTAGTACTTTATATTAATATTAATACTTGCAGAAAAAGATGTGTTGTATGTTTGTGGGAATAAATAGTTGTGAATATCTATGATTTATAGCCAGTAACCAATAAAGGAAATCGCGCATACCCTGAAGAAAGTGAGACCATAAAACTGTATCAGGGGCCCTTATAGCAGAATTCAAGCTGAATTAGTGCCTATCTCCCTTTTCATGAACTTCCACCTCTGACAGCTATGTTTTGTATATAGTGGGGTAATGTAATAAAAGTCATAAAGTTTGGTAAATCAGATGTTTGCTTTCAAACACATGCCCAGTAAATTCTCCGTACTTTCAAACCATACATTACATCACCCTTAGGTGGGCCCATGGGCAATGAGATTTTTTTCTGTGCTGGACTCTTTTCATATACAGGTATGAGATTCGTTATCCAGAAACCCGTTATCTAGAAAACTAGAATTACGGGAATGTCATCTCCCATAGGCTCCATTTTAATCACATTTCTAACAACACTATTGGATTTATTTAATGTTTAAATGATATTGTAGTAGACTAAAGGTATAAGATCCAAATTACAAAAAGACCCACCCAGAAAGCCCCAGGTCCCCAGCATTCTGGTGCAACAGGTCCCATACCTTTATAGGGTTATGTCTTTATAAGAATAGGACTGGGAGAGGTAATGCAGAAAGAAAGGAGGTGGCAAATTCTAAAGAAAACGCTTAAATATTAAATACAATGTTACATATTTATTTATTACTATAGTTTGTACTTTTACCAAGAAAATTGATGACCAATGCTTCATTCTCATTAAAATTTTGTAGAGCACAGGAACACAGCATGATGTGGTTAAGAAATTGGGAGTCCAGTGGCCCTAACCCAACTACAGTCATATGAAAAAGTTTGGGAACCCCTCTCAGCCTGTATAATAATTTACTCCACTTTCAACAAAAAAGATAACAGTGGTATGTCTTTCATTTCCCAAGAACATCTGAGTACTGGGGTGTTTTCTGAACAAAGATTTTTAGTGAAGCAGTATTCAGTTGTATGAAATTAAATCAAACGTGCAAAAATTTGGGTACCCTTGTAATTTTGCTAATTTGAATTGACAAAGATTGTTCAGTATCATGGTTTAGGGGAAGGCTACAAAAAGCTTTCTCAGAGGTTTAAACTGTCAGTTTCAACTGTAAGGAATGTAATCACCAAATGGAAGGCCGCAGGCACAGTTGATGTAAAACCCAGGTCTTGCAGGCCAAGAAAAATACAGGAGCGGCATATGCGGAGGATTGTGAGAATGGTTAAAGACAACCCAAAGATCACCTCCAAAGACCTGCAAGAACATTTTGCTGCAGATGGTGTATCTATACATAGCTCTACAATTCAGCGCAATTTGCACAAAGAACATCTTTATGGCAGGGTGATGAGAAATAAGCCCTTGCTGCACTCATGCCACAAGTTGCTTGTTCAGTGGCGGAACTACCGGGGGAGCAGGGCTTGCGAGCAGGCCAGGGCCCGCACCCCCTCAGGGCCCCCCGGCAGCGCCGCACGCCACTGAAATCACCCCGACAGCGCGCCGTATGGAGGGGGGGCGGGCCTGGCTGCGCATCACGCACCAGGGCCTGCCCCCCTCTAGGAACGCTGCTGTGCTTGTTGTATGCAAAAGCTCATTTAGACAAACTACAGTCATTTTGGAACAAAGTGATTTGGACTCATGAGACAAAAATCGCTTTGCATGGTGGAAGAAGAACACCACATTCCAAGAAAAACACCTACTACCTGCTGTCAAATTTGGTGAAGGTCCCATCATGCTGTGGGGCTGTGGGGCTAGTTCAGGGACTGGTCCCCTTGTTAAAGTCGAGGGTCGGATGAATTTAACCCAATATCAACAAATTCTTCAGGATAATCAGTCACAATGTTGAAGTTATGCAGGGGTTGGATATTCCAACAAGACAATGACCCTAAACACACTTTGAAATCTACAAAGGCATTTATGCAGAGGGAGAAGTATAATATTCTGGAATGGCCATCACAGTCCCCCTACTTGAATATAATCGAAAATCTATGGGATGATTAGCAGCAGGCTGTCCATGCTCGGCAGCCATCAAATTTAACTGAACTGGAGAGATTTTGTATGGACGAATGGTCAAAAATACCGCCATCCAGAATCCATCAAAGGCTATAGGAGGAGTCTAGAGGCGGTTACATTTGCAAAAAGAGTAAGTATGGATGAAATATCTCTGTTGGGGTGCCCAAATTTATGCACCTGTCTAATTTTGTTATGATGCATATTGCATATTTTCTGTTAATCCAATAAACTTTATGTCACTGCTGAAATACTACTGTTTCCATAAGGCATGTTATATATTAAAAGGAAGTTACTACTTTGAAAGCTCAGCCAATGATAAACAAAACTCCAAAGAATTAAGAGGAGTTCCCAAACCTTTTCATATGACTATATGTAATAAAAAAGGCACAATGCTTTCCCCAATAGCAACTAATAAGATGTTTCTGTGACGTTAGGTATCCGAAACTCAGAACGAACCCCAAGGTCCTGGTCACGGCTCACTGTTCTGCCTGTAACAACTGCCTTTCTCTTCGGGAGGAGCCCTCCGCTACTCGGATGCCGCCAGGTCTTAATGTGAGAGGACCAAGGAGAAAGTTCTGGGCTAGCAAGGGAACTGTATGTACAACAGGAACTGAGAAATAAGAGCGTGGTCAAAGGACAAGCCGGGTCAACACCAAACCAGCAGTGCAGTACAAAGTCAAGAAGCGGGAGCGCAGTCAAGGTTACAGGCCGGGTTGGTATACCAATTCGAAGTTACAGGACAGGCAGCAAACAAGACTTGGTCAGGGTCAGGGTTAGAAATCGCACCCAGGAACTATTAGAATAGACCTTATGTTGGGCAATGAGTTATTGAGTGAGAGCCCTTTAAATATTTTAATTTCACACCAGTGCGAGATGACGTCACACCCAGCTACGTCCAAAAATCCAGAAGAGGCACGTGTGCCATTACAGCTCAGAAACATGCACATAGGAGGACAGAGGCAGGTGTCCCAGCCCAGAGTGCAACAACCCCAAAACGTGCCTTTTCCATCCCCACTCTCAACAAGAAAAATGCAAACGGATCTGAAGGTGTCTGAGTAAAGGGATCAAACTTTCCTAACAGCAGGGCCCTGTGTCTAAGCAAAGTATTAACTAAGTACAGGTCATTTTACATTCAGCATTTAGCAACCACTCTCTTTTACCTTCCCCTATATTGTACCTGAGTGATACAGATATGTGTTTTGTAATCCTACTTGGTTCAAATACAGTGGAAAATAATGTTTCTATTCTCCACTGCATTCTCCACTGACAAAAATGAACAATTCAAAGACAAATGACAAACCTAATTGACAACTTACAGTGCTAAAACATTACAGGTTAATCAATATGGATATAACATATAATGAGATCACCCTATAATATATATAATTCATATATTATTCATTGCAGTTACACTGCAGCTCGGGTGCATAGCAGAAAGACTCTGTGTATAAACCCTAAGAAAAAAAAGGAAAACATTTTATTGGTAGAGACAGCTACATCAACCCACTCTCCAGTGACACAAACCAGAATATAGTGATGTGTTTCCCAATTTGGGCAGGTAGCCCAGTTAGTCTTTTTGAAGAAAACCCTGATAACTCAATGATTGGATAACTAATCTGATATGTACTACTAAATGCAATTATCTATCCTACCTCAGAAACAAACCAATACATCTCTTGCTACTGAACAAAGAATCTCGAGACATTAATAAGTGAAGGTTTGGCAGAGGCTGAGATTCTACTCCATTTGTTAGAAGTAATGATATAATACTTCTTAAATCTCCGCTTTTTTGTCTTTGTTGACTTCAAAACAGAATCCTCTTTGCTTTTATGCATGTCACTTGTTGGAAAATTCAGATGCTACATTAAAAATAATGTTTCATTGAAGTGGCAATGTGTGGATATTTCAATGCCTTTTGATCACATCTTTATAAATATGCTCATTGCATTTGCTCAGACACATCCACCACCAGGCTGTGCCCATATTTTACACTGATACTAAATAGCTACTCAAATCAAAATCTGTCTATACAAAGCCTACATAAAAACAGCTTTTCTGCAGTCCCTTTCCACCCCTAGTTTGCATATGCAAATTAAGATTTGGATTCGGTATTCCGCCTGAATCTTTCGCGAAAGGATTCAGCCGAATCCAAAATAGTGGATTCGGTACATCCCTACTTAAAATCATGGCATGTATAATTGAGGTTCCACTGTATATGATGTTGTATGTCTCTATATTGCAGCACCACACATGGGGCATATAAATATGCCCCTAAAAGTTCCATACAGAGCATAGGATTTGAATCTAAAATTGTAGGGTCTTCAAGTAGAGAGTGATTACTCACCACATCAAGGAAGAGGCCCAGGTGCACCCCCTTGAGTCCTCAGCACGGGGAGCTGACAATCCGTAAAATCTTTGGAGCAGGCACTCAAAGAAGGCAAACTTCCACCAGGCAGTATATTCAAAGTGAAAAGAGTTTATTGTATCCACAGTCTTTGAATATACTGCCTGGTGAAAGTTTGCCTTCTTTGAGAGCCTTCTTTCAGAGCATAGGATTTGGATAGGACTGATAGGAGCATAGGACTGAATACTATAGCAAACTACTGTACTGTACTATAAAACTGTCATCTGTGAGTTTGTGCAGTGTTAATGATATCAGAGCCTTAGACCATAAACTTCACGAAGGGATTGGCCTGATGGGAATGTCAAATAATCTCTGTAAAGCACTGGGTAACATGTTCGGTTAATATAAATAAAAGTGAATAATAACAGGAGAATGAATGTAAGAATAATAATCTGTGCATGTAGTGAGTTCAAATAAATGGCACATGGCCTTGGAGACAGAAGGAGCTGCTGTCCTTTTGTACAATGTTTGCCGGAGGTGGACAAAGCTGAGCCACAGCACACCTGTCTCATGGAAGCAAAATACTCACTCACTTATTTTGACAGATGCATCTGTGATGAGCTCTGGGCCACCTGTGCTGTGAAAAAGAAACCTTAAAGTTTATGCTGCTGTGGAGGCCTAATCCTGCATGAACCTTTATATTAATGCTGGCATGCAACAGCATAGCTAGAAGTTCCTGGCCCCACTGCAGACTTATAGGTATCTCCTGTATCCTACATATGTAAAGGAACAGTTCAGTGTAAAAACAAAAACTGGGTAACTAGGCTGTGCAAAATAAAATATGGTTAGCCAAATATGATATCTATAAAGGCTGGAGTGACTGGATGTCTAACAGAACAAAAACCAACTTCCTGCTTTTCAGCTCTCTAACTCTGAGTTAGTCAACGTCTTTAAGGGGGGCCACACGGGACATAACGTTTCAGTGAGTTTGCAATTGAACCTCAACATGCAGGTCACATTCAAAAGCAAACAGTTATGACCCATGTGCCCCCCCCTCAAGTCACTGATTGGTTACTGCCTGGTAACCAATCAGTGGAAACAAAGATAGTTGCAAAGCAGGAAGTAGTGTTCTGGCTATTATGTTATATTGTTTAAAGGGTAAGGCATTGTTCAGTAGCAGTATGCACAAAATGTCTCTGTCTTAAATATATTGATAATGGGTTGAGTGCAGAGGACTCTTGTAGTTGACTATATGTATTTTGTGGTCACAGCCTCATTGCACCCCCGCCTAATGGTTTTAAAATTAGTGGTGAGCACAACTTTCCCTTGTTTGTTACTGGCTATTATGTTAGACATCCAGTCACTCCAGCCTTTATACATTACATTTTTGCCTAACTAACTATATTAGAAACATTTTTTATTTTGCACAGCCTATCTATTTACTAGAGTTTCTACCTCACCCCTTTAAAACCAAACACATATGGAATCTACAGCCTGCATGACTAATTAGTAATTAATTAATTAAGATGCATGCTGAATGGCTGCACATAAATCAGTTCAGTCCGCAGCATGCATCTACATTAATTGCTTTCTTTTCTATTTTATTTTTGTTCAAGTAAGTTTATTTTAACAACAGTTGCAGGTACAACATAGACACGTTATAATGGTAACACATAGACACAATTCAGCAGTTTACAACTTTCTTTAAATTCCTTTTATTAAGTTTTGCAATATAATAAATTGACTAAATGAATTGCTAATGCAGGCTGTGTATTCCATATGTGTTCGGTTTTAAAAGGCTGAGGTGGTAACCCTACTATTTACCCAGTTTTTATATTTATACTGAACAAAATACAACTCAAAGAATAGTCCAGCATAGTATTATTAAGAAGCATCAAAGCATTCTGGGAGATGTAATCTTCTAACAAAAGGGCTGGCTTCTTGGTGCAATGCAGCTCACAAACTGTAGCCAACCTTATAAAAGAGAATGGCTGCCCATTCTTCTCTACATTAAACAGTTTTTTTCTAGTTCTCTTCCTTCTAGCTAGCAAGTCGAAATTGCACAATGATGCCATTATATTAAACATCAGCAAGATGGCTGTTTAATGGAAGATTTGCTTCCCCTTTAGTATAAGGACTAAATAGCCTTTAATCTTTGACAAACTTTTTATTCATCACTAGATTTTTTAACTGCCAATGAACCTCTGCAGTGACATGACAAAGTGAACCTCATCCTGAGGGGACAGGGGCCCTTGGCTTGGGTCTACTTCCTCGAAAGTCACTCATGGTTTTGTGTGGGGCTTAACAGTGACCCGTGACAGAAGCAAAATCAATGGCGGCATCTAAATCTTTAAAATCAGTATTCTTACTTGTTATATAAAATATGCTTTATTTATATAAAATGTGCTTTTTATCCTTTAAAGGGAAAGTATTCTTCCACTTACACCTTTCCTTGACATGGAAGAAATAAACAGAATGTGATGGAAATATATTATGCCATACTTTTTTTAGTTAACATTGTTTTTTACACTTCAGTTCTTCCTTCTACATTTATAATTCTTCCTGCTCCCTTATCTTGTAGTTTGTATAAATAGCGATAATGAGCTCTGGGTAAATAAAAACTCCCACCCCCTTTGTTGTGACTGTTTTGGTTTACATATTGGCAACAGTACTTTATGCAGTGGGTGCACTGGGAATGTAATAATCTACATTCTCCTCCACCCACAGTTGCTGGTAAGAATAAATAAGCTAAATGTAGTTTCCATGTCCTTGTTTAGCTCAAGAAATATTAAAGACCATAGATTTTTCTTAATTATAACAATATGTTCAGCACAATTTCTATTAATTGAACTCATGATGAACAGTGAGTTATACTGTATAAGGAACAGTTCAGTGTGAAAATAGAAACTGAGTAAATAGTTAGCCTGTGGAAAATAAAAAATGTTTCTAATATAGTTAGTTAGCCTAAAATGTAATGTATAAAGGCTGGAGTGACTGAATGTCTAACATAATAGCCAGAATCCTGACCGACGCAGCTCGCGCATGTGCATGGCGCATCACAGTAGGGGGGCAGGGGGGCCCTGGACCAGAAGTCCCGGTGGGCCCTGGGCCCCCCAGTCCGACCCTGGTAACCAATCAGTGGAAACAAAGAGAGTTGCAAAGCAGGAAGTAGTGTTCTGGCTATTATGTTACACATCCAGTCACTCCAGCCTTTATACATTACATTTTTGGCACACTAACTATATTAGAAACTTTGTATTTGGAACAGCCTATTTACCCAGTTTCTATTTTTACACTGAACAATTCCTTTAAGTGCAATTTAGTTATTACTTTAGATGTTTCCCTTTTTTGCTGATGCCCATGCTGATTGACAAATTCTGAGGCTTGTGTGTGTTTGTGGGTGCTGTTGAACTTTCAAACCCTAGACCTTGTTGCCTAAAGTCCTGTTAATAATAAACAAATGAGCATTACACATGTGCTAAGGTATTTCTCCTCCCCAATGCTTGTCCCCCTACTGTGCATTGTTGACCTGGCCTTGGAATTTACCCAAGAACTTGGGAAAAGGTCTATGACATTTAAAACAGTTTACATTTAACCCAATTCTTTTTATGCCACATCATTCTTCTTTCTACATATGTGAACATCTAATTGCGCATCCAGTCTGGGATTTAGTTATGGCTTGGTATAGACAAGCAAGCATATTACCACTGCAGGGAATTTTCTCCATTTATATTTCACATGTACTAAGCACAGCAACCAGTGTGACAGCCCCCCTCATATACAAACACACATACAATGTTTCATGTATAGAAACATACATCTTAATATGTATTACTGAATATTCGTATAACATTTTCTTTGGATTTTAAGGGTGTCTCATACAGGAGCAAGAAGGTTGCGCACTGTAGAAGGAATAACACATCTAAGCAAATGGCAGCTTCTAGTTTCACAAAAACTATTGCTATTCAGGGAAAGCCTCAAGGTTAAAGATGACGCGATAATGTTAATAGAAGGGATTGTCGGGTCATGAGAATATTTCATAAAAAGTATTTTCCGGTTCGCCTTAAAAAACTAAAAGTGAAAAGGGAAAATTTGCTGAACATTTTAGGTGTTTTTACAACTCTTTAAATAAACAGTATCACTCTACTCTATTTGTTTCTATATATGTCTTGATTTATTGTATATTTTGGACAGCTGAACCTTAAACTAACATTGTTTTTAAAGGTAAAACCAAAGTCAAGTTACTAATAAGCTGATTAATCTCACATCACACACATAAAGTTGCCATCAGGAATCATGGCTTCCAAACAGTTGTCTGACAATGCCCCACATCTGCCCTTCCCCACCATGATCAGCCCAAACTCTGTCTGCCTATTTAATAAACCAGTTTTCAAAGTGGAACTGTCACCCAGACACAAAAATCTGTATAATAAAAGTAATTTTCAAATTAAACATGCAATCCAATTTCTATTTTTTATTAAATCATTCATAGCTGTTGTAAGCTCATTTAAAAATCTCAGCTGTCAATCAAATATTGTCTGCCCTTCCTCTATGCCTTAGGCATAGAGGCAGGGCAGACAATTACTTTCACTTTCCATTCCGCACTTCCTAGATGTCACTGCTCTCCATAAATTCCCCCATTCTCTTCACCGTTTAATTGTGTAGCAAGTTCATGGGGATGAACAGTGGGTCCCCAATTCTGGTGCACAAACAAGATTCTGAGATGATACAGGGCTTGCCTTAATAACAGTGTCCACAAAATGACTCCTGCCTGCTTGCTACAATTATGAATTCCCAGACTGAAGGAAAAAAAATTCAAATAATTTATATTGTATAATTTAAGTTCATTTTGCTTGACTAATCTGATAAAATAGGATTCAGAATCCGAAAATATTCCATCTCAAACGTGTCATGGTCATGTAGAAGTCCATGGCAGATGTTCCTGAAGATGTTTCTTGACATCATCATCTGCGCTGGTGTCGTCCGATAATCTGATAAATACGTGTCACAACCTTTTTTTGCACCGACTTTTTCGAACTGAAGTTTTGATAAATGTGTTAAATTAGTGGATGGGAGTTAGGCTGACTTTGTTTTAATAACAAAATAAGATAAATGAGAGTTTTAGTAAATACCCCTTTTCCACACTAAAAACCTGGTGCCCAAATGCCCAAGACTAACAATTTCATGCAATTTTCATACAACTCTCTCCAGCATTATTAGTAAGAACAATGTAAGCAAGTGTTTGCATGTATGATTTCATCTTAAAGATGTCAACCAATCAGTGGGCTTCAGCTCAGTTGCGTATCTGCACCCAGACCAACTGTGTCAGATATTTAATAAAAACTAAAAATGAGAAAAAATTGAATGTAAAACTTCAGCATCTAAAAGCTTGTGTGTTCATGTAGAACTCAATGGGAGCTGGCATATGAATATTTCAATTCAAGTTCAAATTTTGAGAGCTTTTAAGATCTATTGAAAATGATGAGTATAATACAAATTCAATCAGTTTTTTTAAGTTTTATTTGATCAAGTTTTGCACAATTGTTAATAAATAAACATTTAAAGATATTCTGTCATTATTTGTATGTGTAGTTTTTATTTTTAAATTACACTGTTTATACTGCAAATAATGTCATTCCTGAATGAACAAGTGTATTTTTTTAGTTGTAATATCGGTGTGTAGGCAGCCATCTCAGGTCATTTTACCTGGTCATGTATTCAGAAAGAGACAGTACTGCACTATGGAGCTGCTTTCTCTTACTCAATGTAACTGAAGGTGTCACAATGAGACCCGGATTGTTACTATTAAGTGCTGTTAGATCTACCAGGGAGCTGTTTTCTTGTGTTAGGGAGCTGCTATCTAGTTACCTTCCCATTGTTCTGTTGTTAGGCTGCTGGGAGGGAAGGGATATCAATCAAAGTTGCAGTACAGCAGTAAAGAGTGACTGAAGTTTATCAGAGCACAAGTCATATGACTGGGGCTTCTGGGAAACTAAAAATATGTCAAGCCCCATGTCAGATTTTAAAATTAAATATAAAAAAAATAGTTTGCTCCTTTCAAAAATAGATTTCAGTACAGAAGTCTTCTGGAGCAGCACTTTTAACTGATGTGCTTTGAAAAAAGCATGTTTTCCCATGACAATATCCCTTTAAGTTTAGTCAAATTAAGTAAATTGTGTCCTTCGATTCTTGGTTTTGTTGGTCTAATATACAGGAGTTATATCTGCATCATAGCAGAGTGGGTATTTATTAAAATTAGGCACATTGCTAAGCACAATAACAGGTGTAGAATTGTGTCCATGATTGCACTGTAAAGCTGTTATCAATCAACAGTTAAATATTGAGACAAAGTTTTTCCTGCTATGCTTCTAAAATGTTTATTTCCGTTAGATATAAAAAGACAAATATCTGTCCACTTTTGCATGCCAAGAACTCTTCGCGAAATTGTAGGATATGCTAGTAAATACAAATGAATGATCCTGCAGAAATACGTCATACAAATATTTATTACTCTGGGCAGCCCTCCATGAAGAGTTTCATTGCTAGCAATTCCATCCAGCCTGCTCTAGGATATGGATTGCGGATGCTGACTCAGGCCAGCTGAATGTCATTCCATGTCTCCTGCCCACTGCGAAACTAATGTATCTGCTGATAATTACTAAGAAGCCTACTAATAAGTTATGGCTAGGAAAATCATGATATACCGAGTACTTCCCTTAAGCATTAAAGGAGTATTTTCATCCTATTTTTTTGCATTTTGCATACATGGTATCTGCCCTAATACAACTATATATTCAATTAATAATTATAGATCTATAGCAAGAGTAACTTTTGGAACCAATTTAGGAAAACACCCAACACTATGAAGAGAACAGCAGACCCCTGGGTGCAAGTGCTTTCTACACCACTACAAAGGTGGGTACTCTTGTACTTGTATGCAGGGTTTAATAAATATGACCACAATGCATCACTCCAAATTCTGAAAACATAAAATGATTTAATGAAATGGAAAAATGGGTTTGACATGGCTCTAACAATTCTATTGGTAGGGGGCTTTCAGAAAGTTCCTCCTGTAATATGGGTGCCTGTTAAATAAACCTACAATTACCAGTTCCAAAATATTTTGGATTATATAATTTGAATCAGATTCTGATTTCTCTCAGATCACTCTGAATATTGCCCAATTTATAGAAGGCCACCCTTCCACAAATCATCAAAACTTCAGGGTCCAAGGGTTCAAAGCTCAGTATCCTACAGTACAGGTTTGGGACCTGTTATCCGGAATGCTTGGGACCTGGGGTTTTCCCGACAAAGTATCCTTCATACTTTACATCTATTATTTAAACATTAGATAAATCAGATAGGCTTGTGCTGCCTCCAGTAAGGGTTAAAAATATGTAAAAAGGAAGTTATCTGGAAATTCAGAAACATACAGTAGATTTGTACAGAGTTACAATGATTGCATAGCCTGAGGGCACCTGTCCTATCGGGGACCCTTGGAAACACCAGAAGAATTGACTTCAAGGACTCCCACCACCACTGACATCTTTAACCATTGCTGCTGATAACATCAACTCCCCCCCCTCCGCAGTGCTGCCAATGGTCCTGGGTTAGCTGATCCCACTTGGATTTCTCCCAATCTCCCAATGTAATGATATCACACAGAACTTACAAAAAGGCATTACTTTTTTAAATTACATTTTCAGATCAACTGACGATAATTTATAATTACTGTTCATTTTCATATTAATTATTATAACATACAGTACATGGGAGCTGCCAAATTTCTGTATTGCACAAACAAATGTTAGTGTTCCGTTAAAAACTCATGACTCTGTGCTACTTGTATGTAGAATATTTCTACTGTTTCAATGTTTACCCAGAACTATGTTGGTTAAGTATAAAGCATTGTCTATCTGAGCGTGAGGTCTGACAAATGGGCAGCTGTGCAAACAAACAGGGATCTGCTAAAGGAGCTGATCATGCTGAATGCTGGCACCTTGAGACCCCTATGTTATTTACCGAGGCTCAAAGTGTTTGCAGCATTTTTAGCTCCGGTCCTTTGACTGGGTTTTTGTTTTATTTACAGTTGATTTATGGTGTTACAAGAGTTATTGTTACAGTTTCTATTCTTGGTTCTGAATGAGTATTCTTCTGGATACAGATATACTGTGCGTGGATATAAAGCTCAATCAATAGAAATTATTATCTGCTGGATGTTAAATGCATTTGTGGGATTTAGTGGGTCTGGATAAAAATGGTACTAGTACAATTTTGGCACAATAATAATATGAACTTGGAGCTCAATATTTTTTGCCCCAAAAGTTCAAATGTAAAATACATCCCAAAACCTTGTGCATGTATAATAATTAAGTCCAGCCTTGCTGTAAAAAAGGGGATAGATAATATTATAACAACAAAAATTATACATCTTTATGGGGAGCTGCAAAGCTTTCTTTGTGGCAATCGCTTTCCTTTTACTGTTTCTGCATAAACGTCCCCAAATGCACAAAGTGAGGTTCATACAGAATATATTTGCTGAAATTGTACTGGAAGAACTTGACATGTTATGTTCTCAACCCAACTTAACAGCTGTGGGATGAATCAGAAGCCCATTGTGAACAAGACTGGTGGATCCTCAACTTTATTCAGTAGTGTTAGGGAGGCAAGACTCTTGGATACTTTTGGGCATGTCATGTACCTTTGTTTAACAAACTGAAAATATTTTACTTCTAGTAACCCAACAACTTGTAGTTAGTGATCATGCTTACAGAACACACCAGTCTGGAAAAATTCATGGGGCTTAAACCCAAAAACAAAAAATAAACTTGAGCCCTTAGAGCACTGAGAAAGCTGAGCTGTATGGTGCTTGGATTTCTGGCCCAGCTGCTCTCATATATCTACTGGACTGAAGGTTATACTAAGCAGCATAAAAGTACTAATATGTTTTAATATCTTTGTATTTTATTGGTTTTCCAGAGGACTTCCAGATGAAAATGCTCTATGTACCATCAGCCTTAACCATCCAGTTAGAATGCACTGTTCTGATTGCATAGTGTTCCTGCTAGTCTTTCTAATGTATCCACTAAGATAATTTAGAATTGGTTCATAATGTTATATATTACATTTTGGCTCCAAGTAAAGAACACTTTGAAATGTTAAATTAAAAATGGGCAATAGTCCCAGTTTTTTTTAGGTTAGTTACAAAGTCAAAGATACAATTACATTTGTTTGCCATGATCATTATTCTGTAAATACAGGTAACTTGGGGTCTGGTCACTTATCTTTAAATATGTAGCAATTAGGTTTTTGAAGAAATTCAATTACTTTACCTGATCACTCTTTACTGCCTTTTATGTAGTGGTATTAGACAAGAGGTTTCAATCTGCAGAAAGAAAGCTTGACAAGTGCTAGGTTAAAAGGCAATGCGGCAGTTGGTACACTTTAGAGCTAATTTAATACTTGAATGGGCACATTTCTTTATTCAATTTCAGTCAAAGGACTTTTTGTACAATGGCCATTCTAACAGCAGCCATCTGTAAAGCTTGAATAAAAAGATTTAAAGGAATGTTATACGGTAGCACCCATTGTATTGCTACACAAGAACCAGGCTTGTATATACAGGTATGGGACCTGTTATGCAGAATGCTTGGGACCTGAGGTTTTCCAGATAAGGGATCTTTTTGTAATTTGGACCTCCATGCTTTAAGTGTACTAAAAAATCATTTAAACATTAAATAAATCCAATGGGATTGTTTTGCCTCCTATAAGGACTAATTATATCTTAGTTTGGATCCAGTACAAGGCACTGTTTTATTATTGCAGAGAAAAAAGGAAATAATTTTTAAAAATTACAATTATCTGCTTATAATGGAGTCTATGGGAGATGGCCTTTCCATAATTCTGAGCTTTCTGGATAACAGGTTTCCAGATAATAGATCCCAAATTTCATATTATTTAAGGCCAAAAGGGAAAATTGTTTTGACTGATGGCCCTGAGAGCGATCAGGTTGTTTGGTCCGCAGGACAAGCAGTAAAATTAGTGGATACTGTATGTCGAAAGAAATTAATATTGCACAATATCTATTTGCAGGAAAACTCTGGAAACTGATAGGCCCAAGCCACTGATCACTGGCTGAACCCTGGCCTTTCTTTAGGCAACTTTTATAAATAAACTATATATATATATATATATATATATATATATATATATATATATATATATATATATATATATATGTTAAGTGCAGTCTGCAGATTGTTTCACATGCACACACTTTTTACTGGCGAGTATCCCTATTCTGACATATATATACTATTAAAGTGCAGTTCAGAACAAGAGTTGCAGCACCAGTTGCAACACAATATAATCAAGTCTACTGGCAACAGTTCACAAAAGGAACAGCAAAGCTCACAGGCCATTCACCTGGTCACAAAAATGCCCTCCTCTGCTGGTTAAAAACAAGCCATGAACAGACAGTAGAACTTGGCCAGAGCAGAAGAGGATAGATATCCTGAATAAAAACAAAATAGCTCCCCCAATATATGCTTAATAACCTAGATTTCACGAGTCCCCTTATGCACTTGACTACAGAATATGTTGGCATATTATAAATTAATTTAATATTAAAAGTAGAGATGCACCAAATCCACAATTTTCGAATTTGGCACGAACACAAAATCCACCACAAAAGATTTGGCTAAACCCCAAAGCCTAATTTAAATATGCAAACTGGCAAAGTATAACCCCAAAATTGCAGCATCGCCTTCAGTTGTCCAGTGGTCATACAGTAACTCATACCATATTAAAAGGCGGATTATTCAAATTTTCGAGTTTTTATGTGGCCAAAACTGTCAAATTCAATTAGGGAATTGTTCAAATTCGATTTGAGTATTTTTAAAAATGCGATTTGATTTTCGAGATTTATTATACTCTGGACCTTTAAGAATTCAAATTTGACTATTCGCCACCTAAAACCTGCCAAATTGCTGTTTTAGTCAATGGGAGACAATGGTAGTTGTTTGCAACCTGACATTCAAGATTTTTAATAGAGAAAACTCGAATCGAATTCGAGGTTTTGGGTCAATCCTAGTCACCCGAGTTTAACAAATTTGATTATTTAAATAAATTTTGATTGAATTTGAATTTCGAGTTCATATGAGTTTATGGGAGTTTTTAAAAACGTTAAAAACATGAATTCAAATTCGACCTTTGATAAATGTGCCTCTAAGGGTTTAGATTCTTTCTGGCCAGGCACTGATATGCAGCTGAATTGTGCAAAAAAGACTGGGATTCAGTGCATCTCTAATTAAATTTCTCCCATATATGCTCCCCAAAAAGAAATGGTTGGGGAGGTGTGTTTTGAAGTAGAGTTTCTTTTCACAAATCGCTAGGATCTACAATTTCTTAAAAACTTCTTTATCCAGAAGTTGTTGCTATTGAAATGAATGATTGTAGGGCCTCTGTTAAGGTATTGTCTGGGCCAATTTACATTTCAGGTTCTCCAAAAGCATTTAATATGAGACCATCTTTAACAGACATTTCCACTAGCGTCACTACATGTATATACATTCCTATCATCATTATTACCAGTTTAGGGTTCACTTTATAAAGTAATTAAATAAACACTACCCCAGGACAAACAGAATTTTGTAAAGGTTATCCTAGATTCTGCCCTATCCTTCACTCATCATATCCAGTCACTTAAGAAATATATCCAAAATATGATCATTTATCATCTTAGTTGCTGCCAAAATTCTTATTCACTCTCGTCATATCACGTCTAGACTACTGTAACTCTCTTTTAATTGGCCTTCCCCTCCAGAGACTGTCACCTCTACAGTCCATAATGAACACTGCCGCGAGGCTCATAGACCTCAGCAACTGCTCCTCCTCTGCCATGCCACTCTGGCAAATCGGTACACTGGCTTCCGCTACCTTTCAGAATAAAATTCTAATTAATGACCCTGACATTCAAAGCACTTCATAACTCTGTCCCACCCTACATCTCTGATCTCATCTCTATATACTCACCCAACCGCTTGCTACGCTCCTCTACTTACCTGCTGCTCAACTCTTCTCTCATTACCTCCTCACATGCTCACATTCAAGACTTTGCAAGGGCTGCACCACTCCTCTGGAATTCTCTCCCACGGTCTGTCCGACTTTCTCCCAACCTTTCTGCTTTCAAAAGATCTCTTAAAACGCACTTCTTTAGAGAAGCCTACCCTCACTCTGCTTAACTACCAAATAATACCACATACAGTACCACATCTCTTACCCACTCAATTCTGATCTTGCCCACTCCCACACCTTGTGTCTTCTTCCCTTCCCTTTAGATTGTATGCTCATTTGCACAGGACCTTCCTCGCCTTTTGTATCGGTATTGGTTGTGATGAATGTAACCCCATATGTTCTATGTATGTGATTAATGTGATTTAGTTGTATAAACACATTTACTTTACAGCGCTGCGATGTTATATAAATGAATGTTAATAATAATAATAATATTAATAAATACAAGGTTTAGTAAGAAGTATAATGGTCAGCTATATCCAAAAATGAGAGAGACTTTGCATGCAATGGAAAAATACATATTAGGTATACTTGTATTGTTGCTGAAAAAATAAGTCAGTTTATATTGACTTGCTTTTTTTCCCATTCACAGACAATTGTATATACCATACAATCCAAATAATGTTCCAGTTTAGTTCAACAGAAAGATGGTGTTAGCTCCAAGACTGGAGAATGTATCGTAGGTGCAGGAAAATATTAACAATCCACTGCTGGGTAGATCAGAGCAGAAAGGTCAGAAAAATAGGCAGTTCTCCCAATAAGGTACAGGCAGAAAAACACTGGAGGCAGAAAAAAACTCAATGAAACTATGTCATAACAGGGAGAGACCAAATCATTAGTCAGAGAATGTAGAGGTCAACACAGAGGGAGGAAGGTCAAGGCTGAGACAGTTGGTACATACTATACAGTATGTTGTTAGATTAAAGACTGACCAGAATAGGCTCTGCCATAATCTGAATACAAAACATAGAAGCCCAGTCATAGAGGGTGGTTAGTAGGTTCTACTATTAGTTTTCGTTCAAAGGAAACAATGGTACTGTTTTGTAGAGATCAACCATTGGCATCTTGTAGCATAAGCCTAGTGGAGGTAAAAGCATGGCAAGATTTCAAATAAGTCCTACGGAGAGTGAACAAAGAACAAATGTTAACAGATGGCAGTTTGTTTGACATGGCAGTGAGACTTCAGTAAAAAAAATGTAACATGATGGGGTCAGCTGTTCATAGTTAATCAGGTAATTAAGCTAGAAAAGCAAAGGACCCCTTCAACAATGGCTACACACTGCAGAACAAACTTTATGTTTTGATCCATCTAAAATACCAACAAACTGCTTGTGGAGTTTATCCATGAAATTCTGCATAATAATACAAAACCCTAAAAACTAGCATGTCGGAGTAGAGAAAAACTAAATATAAATCATACTTTGAATAAATTCCTGATATCTCCTTCAGCAAAAAGCATTTGCCCTTCTAAAGCATTTGCCCGTCCAAGTAAATTCTTCTAATCAGACTTGCCCTTTATGGCATTCAATATTCTTACTGGCTGCAAAGCATGATTATTCAAATTTAAAATAAATCTTTTAACCCAAATAAATAATCGGTTAATCAGGTCACCTCTTTAACTCATGACATTAATACATTCTTGCATCCTGTTATATCCCAGCTAATCTGATCATCATATGTCCTGGTGGCATATAGACAGATGCACTTTATATAATCAATCCCACAGGGACAGATAGAAAAGGGAGAGGTTTTGCTAATTACAAATGTAATTAATGGGGTTAATCAACTTTACTGCCCTTTAATTCCTGGTTTTGTTACCTATGTGAGTAAGGTTTCCCCAGTTGGCTTAGTGATCTTGTGACCAGTTTCATAGTAATATAATGGGAGGAAGCAGCTCTGGGCTTCACTCTAGCAGGTGGTGGATTTGAGGGCCTAATGTAAAAGTAGGCCTCAGTACAAGCACCCAAAACCAATCCTTAAGGTAACAAAACCTTAGTGAATCTGGGTTGAACGGGACCCCTAAATCAAAAGAATAGCTCTTGCAATAGTACATCGCAAGGGTGTAAGATCTTCTCAAGGCCCACCTTAGTGTTGGACCACAACTGGAAAAGGGGTTCAAATTATTAGCTTCCATTGCAAGAAATCCATTTTACTGTCCAGTTTATCCTTGCTGGTGAAACTACATCTTCATTCTATCCATCCCCAACCCCTCTGGGTGTGTGAGTTCTTAATTCTGCCTGATATTCTCTTGCTGGATCTATTTACCTTATTGTGAAAAGGTAGTACCTTCTGTAAAATACATTTTCAGATTATGGTAAAGAACCACTGGTGCCCATTTAAAAGGTAATCACCTTAAGCTACAGTTCAGAAACACCACAATTTCTCTAGGTTGTCCCCAACCTTTTTTAGCCGTGAGCCACATTCAGATGTAAAGAGAGTTTGGGAGCAATGCAAGCATACAAAATGTTCCTGGGTAGTGCAAAATCTGATTGGCTATTTGATAACCCCTATGTGGACTGGTACCCTATAGGAGGCCCTGTTTGGCAGTACACCTGTTTTTATACAACCACAAAACTAAGCTCCTGCTTGGAGGCCATTGGGAGCAACATCCAAGGGGCTGGTCAGCAACATTTTGCTCACAAGCTACTGGTTGGGGATCACTGCTCTAGATACTTCTAGTGAGGGTTCAGCTGAGGGACAGTTTTACAATGTAACAATGCTTTACTGCTGTAGTCAGGAAGGGATCTCATTTGCCCTTTAAGTATAATTAGGGCAGTGTTACCTGATCCTAACACATTGCTATAACACACACACACATATATATATATATATATATATATATATATATATATATATATATATATATATATATATATATATATATATACAGTATATGTGTGTGTGTGTGTGTTTGCTGACCCATTGCAAGAGTGTTGGGTGTTCCATGTTAAATTAGGAATATTGGCCTCAGGTTGTTCAGTCGGATGTTCTTACTGCTGGTAAATGCAGGGGTAATAACACTGTCAATTAGTAAAATGTTCCCTCTATAAAAATAATAATTTTTTTAATAATTAATGATTTAAGATGGCTGAGTTAGTTTCTTACCATGTTTCTAAAAGCATTGGGACTCTGATTGCCTCTTGCCCCATGGGTCCATTCTATGGCATGACTGCTGGTTCAAAGCTAAATGCCAGCAATATTGTACCTATTATGAGCATAGGTATTCTGGTGAATATACAGTAATATCAGGAGAATATTAAAGCTATCTGACTATGGCAGCTGCCATGCTGTTCACTTGTAGAATTTGAAAAACAATAGGTATTTTTAGGCTATGCAAATATTTTCGCTAGACCTATTTTATGCTTTTATAGACTTGAACTGTATGCTGTTTTCAAACTGTTTTAAAAATGACTATTTCAAGGTAGAGAAACATTCTGTAGATATTTAAATGTGTGTCATGCCGTTTTAATTCGTTCTGGTGAACAGCCGTTACTCCGCAAATCACTAAGTGACATCATATCCTGTATGCCGGAAATGCATTACAGTTGTAAAAACGTTTCTGCTGGCGACTTTTCTTTTTTAAAAGCGGGATTGCCTTCAAAAGTCCGAACTATTAAAGAGTTATGTCTGAACAATTTTTTAAAGCTAATTTGATGGGCATGCCACATTTGTATAAGGGTGGGCTCATGTCTAGGGCATTAGAGGATCTCCTCTGTCTTTACTATGGCTCATTGGACTTGTGTTTGTGGCCACTTCAAGCATTTGCACCAACATTACTAATAAAGACGTCCATATGACTTTTAGGTACCCGTCCTATTCAAACTAACCTAATCGCAAGAGTGATAGTGAAGTTTCGCTAGGCAGAAATGAACGCCCAGCCGAAGTAACGCTAGCTCAAATTCGCCAGCGTTCGGCTGCTAAGACGCAACTTTGCATTTTAGTGAATTAGCGTAGTGGTAATGAATTTGCACCTGGCACAAGTGGAGCAAAATGGTCACTGGTGAAAATTCGCCCTTTAGCGAATTTGCTCCATGGTATTTTGTATAGAATCCCTGTGGCTGCATAGAAATGATAGACTTTATTGAGAACTTTCTGAGAGCTAATTTATTGAACAGCAGAGAGCAGGGTTGACTGGATGTAAGTTATATTCCAGGCATGCTGCCCACACTTACACAGTGGAGCAAGCTTAGCAGTTAGTGGCAACTAGCAAGACAATTATCTCTGGGTAAGCTGCCCAAACTATAACGCAATGTATTCAGCGTCGATCCGCGCCTTTATGCCGCCTGAGGCGGCCTTCTGTTGCCGCCCCGACCCCTCCTCACGGCGCTCACATTTTCTGCGCAGGAGGGGGTCGGGGCGCTGCACGACGCTAGTGCAGAGAGCGCAATTGCGCTCTCTGCACTAGAAAAGCCGAATTTCCGGGTTGAAAACCGGAAATTCGGCTCTTAGTTACCAGGAGCGGTAACCAGGGGGGCGCTGCCGCCTGAGGCGAGTGTCTCAACTCGCCTCATTGGTGGAGCGCCCCTGAATGTATTAAGTGGCTGTGTACACACTGCAGAAAGGGGAAACACATGGCTCCAACAAAACTGCAAATACAAACACAGTGCCAGGGTGGAGACAGATCAAACACAGCAGGGCAAGACAATTAACAAAGGAATTTGGCAGGATCAGAGTCAGAATACAGTCCGGTTCATGCACGGGCGATCCCTAACACAGTACCAAGGATTTAAGTCAGACAAACCAAGATTCAGACGCTAACTGGATTTCAGGAACATGCTTTCTACTAAATTGCAGGAACACACTAGAACTGCAAGAGAAACTGTTTGGTCAGCAATGGGCCAGCAAAGGAGGGGGGGAGGGGGGAGGTGTAACTTTAAAAAGCCCCTTGTTATAGCTGATTGGATGAGGCAAAAATTCCATTAAGCCCTATACTGGCTGGACTGATTCACTAATATCAAACTTTTTCGCCTATTGTTTTCATCACTATAAATCTATGAAATATGGAGACTGAAGCTACTCCATGTTTAATATTTCAAGGCAGATACTTTGATTACCAGTGGACACTTTGGGGCAAATTCACTAAAGCGCGAAATAACAAAAAAACATGGATTTTTGTGTGCAAGGCAATAAGTGTGGTCAGCACAAGCCCTATTCTTTGCACTCATGTTTCTGATCCTTTAAACTTAAAGTCCCTGCTAGACTGGCTGTTTCCTGCAAAATCCCAGACTATGGGACATATTTACTAAAGTGTGAATTTCCTCCTCATATGCAGCAAAATGAACCTCAACTACAGTAAACTGGAGGATTTTCACCTGAAGAGGAGATGTGAATTCACACCAACGCGAAGAGAATTTTCACCAACAAAAATTAATTTTCCTTTTAGTAAAGTAGCAGTGTTGTGAGGAATTTTCATTTCTGGTGAAATTACTCCACATTCTCACTTTCACTCCCCTATATGCCCCTATAAAAGAAGGGCCTAGTAAATAAAATGTGATAACTGATTCAGCAAGTTTCAATATTTTCTTAGTTTGAGAGATGAAAATTATATTGTGGATGTTGAGGGAAAGAATGTTTTGACTGCCCATTTAAAAATAATAGTGGAACCTGAATTATCCAGGGTTCCATAAAAACAAATGTCCTCTCTGCAAAGCTCTCAGTTTCAATTGCAGTTTGGCAAAACAAACTTGAGGTATTCACAAGTGCAGCTTGGGGCAAGGATAGCATAAAGAAAGCAAATCAAAGAGAAAGATTCCCTGCTAAAACATAATAACATCTAATCAATTTAGAACTTTAAGTTGTAGTTACCTCCATGTGGATAGATTTATTTTCAGTTGGATTATTTTGCTGCTTTTGTATTCACATTTAAATTATAAGCACTCTTTTTACCTTAAAATAAATTGATGGCCACTGCAGCTGCCACATTATTCTCTAATGCCTCAGTTTGTAAGTGTTTACTATGATATTTATGGCCTCTAAGACTTATTGGTTCATCCCTTGTTGCTAGTGACTTTCCAATTTCAAATCTAAAAACCCTCTTATTTTTTTACTGGTTATTAAATAATTATTTCTGTTTCATCTCCTTTATATTTAGAAGTGCCTGGTAAATCCTATGCAACATTTAGTACTGGGAAACCCATAGAACTGGCACCAGGCAAGAAGTTGTAGAGCCCAAAAAGGTACAGAGAACACATACCGGTAAAGGAAGTAGTGGGTGAAGTGCAGAACAACTGGCCAGATCAGAAAATGTCCAGAACATACTGGATGGGATAGAGCAGCAGACAGGGCACAGCAAGAGGAGTAGAAGAGAGATTAGGCAAGGGAAGTAGAAGACAGATTGGACAGGATGGGGCAGGTGGAGACAGACTGGACAGTATCAATAAGGGCAAATTGAGGTCAAGGCAGGTAGCAAACACAAAATAGAATACATTTCATCAAGAGCAAATTAACCGTCCTGTATGTTGTTTCAATGAAGGAGGAAACCAGCAGTGGCGTAACTATAGCGGTGGGTAAGCTCAAATACTTTGGGGCAAATTCACTAAAGGGCAAATTTTTGCTTCGCCACACTTTGTGCCCCTTCGTCAGGCACTAATTTGCTAGCACTACGCTAATTCACTAAAATACGAAGTTGTGTCTTGGCAGCTCGGCAAAATTTCACTAGTGTAAATTCATCAGCAGGGAGGGAATTTTTTGCCTTGTTTTGCCACGGAAATGACGCCCATAGACTTGTATGACATTGTGCGACAAAAAAAAAAAAGACTTTAATGGGCGTCTCCAACATTTTGCCGGTGGCAAAATGAAAACGGGTCAAAACGAAACGAGTCAAATTCGCCCATCCTTATTCATCAGCGCAAGCATTTAATAATAATGAAATGGCCACTTATTATTAAAAAAGTTCACAGAAGCAAAATAAAGGCAAAAGAGATCCTCTAATGTCCTAGACATGAGCCCACCCTAAAACAAATGTACCGTAGCTTGCCCCTGAAACGGTTAAAAAAAGGTAACTTTTTTTTAACATTTACAACTTTTAAATACAATCTCACATTAAAATATGAAAAAACTCCAGCATTTTTTAATCATTTTATTAATATTTTCGGCATACAGCATATATCACTGACATAAGATTGGGCAGGATGTAGCTTCATCTTATCAGTTCTCTAGCTAAGCTGGTGAAGGAAACTCTGGCAAAAGGGGTAACATTATGGAAAACGCACACTTTAGTGAATTTGCAGAGTAAAGATTGTTCACCTGAGTGAAAATCTGCCTAGCGAAAGGGGGCAAAACTTTGTTGGCAATGTGCTCTTCCACTATCAATTTGTCCTCTATGCCTGCTAGGTAAATGGTGATCTCCCTGCAGTTTGGATTTATGGTAAATTTTTTCACTAGCGACGTCCAGCCTTTAGTAAATCTTCCCCTTTAGGTTGATATGGTCAAAATGTTTTTGCATTCATTTTTATAGCTCATCCACCCAAACAAGATCGGATTGAGTTTTTTTCATTAAAAAATTCGGATTTCATAGTAAAAAAAACCTAGAATTTTTCAAGTTTTTGTCATTCGGACTTTAATAAATAACCCCCTTAGTCTGGGGGAATTGTGGTAAGTTCAAAAGGAGTGCCTTCTGCCCAGGCAAATTGAGACTCTTGGAGGCCAATTTATTGGAGGTTGAATTTTAATGGAATTAGAGCTTTTTGAAACCATGATTAAACTCATTTCACAAATGCCTTGAAAGTTATTAAAAGATCCAAATATAAAAAAAAATGAAGGGTGCACTAGAAAACCTCTAAAACCAATAAAATTTCAAGGGTTTCAAACAATTACTAGAGAATACTGAAAAACTTCTAAATGTCTGAATGGCTAAAAAAAAATCTAATAAGATCAGTGCAGTTCCCGTTGTCTTCTATAGGACCTCGACTGCTTTTACTTGGTGAAGTTTTTTGTGGGTTTTGGGCTTCATAATTTTCGAGTTTTAGAGAAAATTTTAAAAACACAACTTTTGGTAAACGTAATATTTTTAAAATTTTAGCCCTTATTGTGTAAAGAAATAACATCTACAGATGCTAAATGGTACAGCTCCTGTAGCCCATTGACTTATGCCACAAAGTGATCTGTTGGCTGCATAATCATTCAGTAGTACAATTTGTTTAAGTAGAGTTTATGCTCAACCCATTATATTAATCAGGTTGCTGTACGTAAAAGACTTTCCAGAACACAATTAAGCAAAGTATTGCAAGTATATGCAAGTGTAAAGCTCAGCATTTTAATTACCATCCCCACAAATATATATGAGCAATCTCATGATAATCACTTACATTAATGGAAAGTTGCTGTAGCTATGGCTTAGGAATCCATGACGAGGGTGCCCCTTACCAATTCTCACCCCATTAGGTTTTTCATTCAACGTGGTCTACTACATACATAAAGAAGGCCATTTAACAAGTTTTTTCACATAGGAAAGTATTCAATACACAGATTCCTAAGGTACAATAAACATATTCCCAGGAATCCTACAGTTTAGCCTACAGATCATAATATCTCATGACTTTGTTGAAGCCAAAAGTATATCACACAGCTGATGGTGTCATTAAACTTCCAAATGTAAACAGTGTTTCAACACATACAGAGAACCCATACAATTAAAGAATGTTCCTAAAAGTGCAATTTTCAGTGGTACCAGTGGTACTGAATCACCATTATGTTCACCTGTATTGTCTCCCCATTCAGTTCCTTTAAAAGTCATTACACTGTGCACCTGAGAATAATCCAGATAACCTTATTTGTATTGCTCTTTGGAAGAATAAGAGCCATATATTTTTCACTGATACAGAACTGGGAATAATGACCCACGTTGGCTGAAAGACTAACACAACGGGTACATCCATCCACCCTATCAAATTTATTGGTGCCCTGTAAAAAAAACGGAATCCCCAGTCCCTCCTAGAGTTTGCCTTGTATATACAGTACTTATGGAGCATTCAGTGCAAGGAAGTATATTTCTTATGGTATAAAACATAAAATAGAAAAAAGGCCATTTGATTTAGAAATTGAAATATGAATAGGAAAGGACCTGAATAGAAAGATAAAGAATACGAAGTAACAATAACTCACAGAGCAATAACTTCTGGGGTCAGTGACCCTCATTTGAAAGTTTAAAAGACGCAGAAGGCAGCAAATAAATCAACGATATAAAATGAAGATCAGCTTCATTCGAACAAGCTTAGAACAGCTTTGCTTTTCCTTCTTTATGTTTAAAGTTGTCAGTAGTACAAATAAGGTTCAAATCAATCAAAATAAGGACTAACTATAATATTTTCATTCTCACCATCCTCTATGCCATTCTCAACCCATTCCAACTTTCTCATACATTCCAATAAATTAACAGAGCCTAGATTCCAAATAATGAATTAATTTAGGCTCTATGGCATGCTCTAACATGTTGAGCCATACTGCTATTTGTTTTACCAACTGAATGCACATTATTATGACCTTTATAATAAAGCTGGCATTCAAATGAGTTTACAGTACATCAAACACAAAATGTTTGAAATCAGTCAGAATAAAATATTGAAGCTTTTGTCTTTGTAATTGGATCTAGGGGGGACTAACTATTAGGATTACTTGTCTCAGGACCTCCAAATAACTAGCCTAACAAACTATAAAAACTAATTTATAAAATAAATATTTATTGTAATCTGTGAAAAAGATATAAACTTTTTAATATTGGTGTCTAATTACTTTCTTCTTTTTATCCAAAATAAATGTTCATGTCTTGGCTAACAAGAGAGTAAGTTTCTAAAACCAGCACTTTTCCATTTTGGCATACAAAAACTTTGGTACCCCGAGTTCTTTAGCATAAAAATGTGAATCATCAAAAAATATACAGTAAACATGATTTTGTATGGATCCACAGGGGTAGATTACACTACTAGAAGTCCCTGCATGTCATCTTTGCCTTGTGGAAGGGAGGCTTCCCTCTGGGTCAGGGATCTAGTGTCCTGACATTAGTCTATATAAGGGAAGGAAGCACATTTCTCCCTCTCTCTCTTCTTCTGAACTCTATCCTAGCAGGAGGTGGATCTGCCAGTATTGTAGTCCAGTTGAACCTAAGGAAGCCTACATTTGGGAACATAAGTAACTTGAGCACACGTAGCTGCTTAAGGGATTTCTCCGGTGTTTAATGTCAATCCAAAACGTAAAATGTTTCGGGGGCATACATCTTCGTCAGAGCGAAACGTTGTACGTGTTAGATTGACATTAAACACCAGAGAAATCCCTTAAGCAGCTACGTGTGCTGGAGTTACTTATGTCCATTGATTTGTGGAGGGGCTGTCCTCCTATACCCCAAGCACCGTACGTGCATAGTTGAGAGGCCAGTTGTACGGGTGCATTTTCTGCCTAAATTAAGCCTAAGTTTGGGAACAGGGACTCTGTGAATAAGGCATAGAACATGGATAGTAAAACTCTGCAGAAACAGCTCCAACAAGGATTGATAGACTGGACACAGATTGCCTAAAGTGTAGGGATGCTGAGCTGGAAAGGGACTCCTGCTATAATCTACTGCCTGAGGCTTCCACTGGAGATGAGCTGAACCACTAATGGGTATCTCGTTACTGGTAAACTTAAACTTTAACAAGTCCTACAGGTATTTCTTTTCACTGGTGTATGTGACTCTGTGATTGCAACGGTTAAAAACAGCATCTATTTAAGAATCACTGGAGACTTTTGGCTAGATTCAATTCAGTGAGAAAAATTATTTTATGGTTTATCACATGAAAACTCATGTACAAGATTAAATTTGAGAAGAAATAACTTTTCTCCAAATTAATTTCCATTTTTTTCCCCATAGACTTCCATTGAGTTTTCATGTATTAAACAGTGAAACAAGTTTTTCTGAATTGAAATTTAATATCTTCAATGTGTTTTCATGTGATAAACTGACACTGAATCTGGCATTGTTTTGAGAGTTACAGTTCAGTTTCCATCACTTTGTCTCCAACAACATTGGTAGAGCACAGCTGGGGGATGGAGTAAAGTGTAACTGGCTCTATTGGTGAGTAGCTGGGTGATAGAAGGGATCTTCTGGTCATCCCTAGTGTCTTACTGTATATTGTGTATCCATTCGTTAGAACCTACACCTGGTCTTGTTTTGTATCTCTTTCCTACTTCTCCCTTTTTTTCTACATTTATTTTTCTACTTCTATATGCCATTACTCCCTGTATCTTTTTCACCAATGGATCTGATTCATTTAATGAATATGTACACTTGTGCAATCTACATTATGCTTATTATAAATCAAATATTCAGTATGCGGAATTTCATGGTTTGGCTGTGTTTATAGTATAAGTATAAAGGAGATAGGATGAATGTCTACTTTAGATAAAAACAAAAAAAAGCTGATTATAAACAATCTTTACAGTAAGCAGCTCTCCCTATAAGTTGTGAAATCAACAACTCTTCTAGGAATGCTGATAAGTTAAATTTACAGCCATCAATACTTTAGCAAATGGAGCCCCATGTTGGATGGGCCTTTTGCATAGTTGCACTACAAATTGGAATATAAACTATGGCCACATGCAGTTTACACTGGGTGCAGCAAATGAGCGTATAAGAGTGACAGAGATCCTAAATACCTTTGCAAATCAACAATTTTTGTTATCAGGTGCCAGGACAGGTGTTTTAATGGATACTGCTGAACTAGTTCATCTTCTTTCCCCTCAACTTTTTATCTACAGTAATGCTTTCCTATTCTCTTCTACCCCTATACTCTTGATCTTTTACTTTATCTCCTACCTTCCCTCTTGTTTTATGTATTTCTCTCTTTTTTGTTTGCAATCCTTTCCCCTTTCTTTATACAGATTATTCTAATCTTCCTTTTCTCTTCTGCAAAAACTCTTTTGTCATCTCAGCTTTCTGCTACAACTGCTGCAGAACCACATACACACATTTGTAACACATATCATCCAGCACATATATAAATTTGGGAATGGGCCATTTCATAACTTAGAGGTCAGCCACCTTTATGACGCTCACTTTAGTGGTGAGACCAAAGTGGATATTTGCCCCCATACAAAGCAGTAGCTGCTAGTACTTCTTCGTTAAATATATCACAGTTGCAGATCTTTAGCACCTCACAAATATATGGATATATATCATTCCCTCTTAGCCCACAGATAATATCCAGCAAGCTCCAAAGCCCTACCTTCTCTCCAGCCCTCCTTACCTCCATCCCTTGGTAACTACTGGCCATATCACTTCTTCAACCACAACAAATATTATGTTTATGTTGCATATCGCATCAGCTTATGGAAATATACAGTAGCTTAATTTATACAGGTATGGGATCTGTTATTCAGAATGCTTGGGACCTGGGGTTTTCTGGATAAAGGATCTTTCTGTTATTTGGATTTCAATACCTTAAGTCTACTAAAAAATCTTTTAAACATGAAATAACCCCAATAGGATTGTTTTTGCCTCCAACAAAGATTAATTATGTCTTAGTTATGAATCAGTACAAGGTACAGTTTTGTTATTACAGAGTAAAAGGAAGTAATTTTAAAAAATTTGAATCATTTGCTTATAATTTATCTAAATCAAAATTTTAGAAGGAGGGAAAAACCCTTGAACTCAAAAATATGTATTCATTTCTTATTCTCATTGAGCAAATGCAAAGGGATAATAATTTCAAAGGGTTGGTGTGTCATTACAGGGCCATCTAATTTGAATGTTTGCATTAATGCCATGACGAGAATTTTGTAATGAAAAAATCTATTTAACATAAATCAAATTCCTTACCCACAGTAGGATTACGTAAATCAAATTTTCCCCAAAACTGGCTCAATATCAAAGTACAATTTACTTAAGTGAATTAAAATGTAAAACTATCTGTACCCTATTAATATAGCCAACTGCTCAATAGTGGCATATTTAACTGGTTTTATGCAATTGGAATTATTTGCTAAACTGAGGCAGCATTGTATCATACAATTATTATAAAGGCACTTACTGTATACTTCAATATTGTGACAAAGGACCCCTACTGGTTACACTACACAGAAGTTGGATAACTAGCTAATCAAATGCTTTCATAGTGCATAAAAAGGTTACAGTACATCTATTAATTGACTACCCCAGTGCTGTCCAACATTTGTGGTACATAGGGCCTTAATGTGTCTGGCCTACATGGGGGAGGGCAGATAATAGAAGCCAGTATTGACCACTACCTGTTTTTAAACCACACCCAGTTTAAAACACACCCTTGTTACCACAAGACCATGTCCACCTTAATTGCGGTAGCACACCAAAAAACCAAATGCTTGGTGCTCACTGCAGAAATATCACTCAATCCTTCATATGTGAAAAATTGATTAAACACCTTAGGGGTCCTTAACAATAATTTTCAAATGCTAACTAAACCCCAAAACAAATACCAGGCTTATGTTCCACAGGCAGAGCAGGACACACACAAGCATAGTATGGCACACAAGACGCATGGGGCAGACAGATTATGGCACACACAAGCAGTGTAGGACAGGCAGAGTATGGCACACACAGGGAGCATAGGGCAGGTAAAGTATGGCACACACAGGGAGCATAGGGCAGGTAAAGTATGGCACACACAGGGAGCATAGGGCAGGCAGAGTATGACACACACAGGGAGAATAGGGCAGGCAGAGTATGGTACGCATAGGGAAGGCAGTGTATGGCACACACAGGGAGCATAGGGCAGGCAGAGTATGGCACATACATGGAGCATAGGGCAGGCAGAGCATGGAACACACAGGGAGAATAGGGCAGGCAGAGTATGGCACACATATGGAAGGCAGTGTATTGCACACACAGGGAGCATAGTGCAGGCAGAGTATGGCACACACAAAAAACAGCGATGTGACAATGGCGGAGCTCATCCCTGCATGCCAGCTCCTGCTAAGCCGCAGCTCTCGCGATATGTCGGCTCCTTCTGACCGACTACTGCATCAAACCACTGTTACCGCTGCGGAGCGCTGATCAAAGCATTCTTAGAGTCTGGTATGTTTAATATCAATGTGTCGGCTTTATTTATGCGCTTTTAAAAACTACAAAGGAGGGGATTTACATCTAACGCGTTTCGTGTCTAAAGACTTGACACTTCAGAGTGATTAGTGCATGTTTGTGTTAATGTTTAAATAGAGACATGCATGCATATCATTAGCAATTTAAAGGTGAAGAACATTGTTGTGAAAAAGCAGATTCATAGAGTTATACATAAAATGCAAACTAGTACTTGTATAGAAGTGACACTCATTAATCTGCTTTTTCACAACAATGTTCTTCACCTTTAAATTGCTAATGATATGCACGCATGCACGCATTTAAACATTAACACAAGCATGCACTAATCATTCTGATGAAGTGTCAAGTCTTTTGACACAAAACGCGTTAGATGTAAATCCCCTCCTTTGTAATTTTTAAAAGCGCATAAATAAAGCCGACACATTGAGAGTATGGCACACACAGGGAGCATGGAAAAGGCAGAACCACTCACTCACTCAGGACCACTCTAAGATGTACTACATACAGTGACACAGAAGTTTGTATGAGGGTGAACAGGTGAACAATGTAGGCAGTTTCAGTCTGGGTCTCAGGTGTTAACATTACGAGCTTTAGGGATGTGAACAATAGAGGTGTCAAGTGTGAACAATGCAGGGGGATTACATCTGTAAACATTACAGGGGAATACAGTCTGAATTTGAGGTTTAAACCATGCAGGGGCCAGTTAATCTCTGTACTCATATCTTTTACATTTACACATGGTAAACAAACACAGCAGGCAGACTTTCATGTGGGGGGCCACACAAGGGGGGTCACGGGCAGCCCATTGGACAGCCCTGGACTAGTCTATAACATGGGATAAGCTATTCCTGCAGTAACGGTTATTAGTGACTCTCTCCTACAGTACATGGTTTACTACACATAAATTTCAACATATAATAAGTCATTTGTTCGCTGCTTTGGTGTCTGTATATATGTGTACATTTTTTTGTTTCTGTCTATGGTTAATCCTCAATATTTAGCAATATTAAGGCACATACGTTTTTTGGGATAAAAACATACCATTTCACAACACATCTAATACGACATGGCACTGCCAAACAGAAAATGCAAAAATCAACATAATTTTTTTTTAAATTTTTAAATATATAGGGGCATAATTATTAAAAGGGTGATCAATACAATTTGGAGTATTTTCACCAAGTATGACAAGTTCTGGCCAATTGACTTTATATTAATAAACATCTCCAATGTGAAAGTCTAGCACTAGTATCCTGAGCACTGTTTAATGACCCCAAAGATCCTGCTATTGTTTTGAACAGAGGTGCACAAGACATCAAGTGCACAGGATAGGACAAACAGTAAATTGCATCCATACAGTTACTTATAGCAACCAATCAGACATTTGCTTTAATATCCTTTATATTATAAGATCTTGTGAGTAGGGCCCTCTGATCTTATTTTTTACAGTGGTTACTCTTATTTGTTAATTTATTGAAAGACCCCTGTACATTATAAATTATCGAAAAGCGATGCGTAACTTGCTGGCAATATATAAATAAATGATTTGCACTTGCAGTAGACTGATCATAATAAATAACTGGTTGCTATTGGTAACTGCCCCCCCGGTGTATTTTAACATGTTGTTAATAAATTAGCCCCACTGACATTGGTATAGAGAAGTGACAACAGTATTCAGGAGAATGCAGTAGAGTATGGAGTCAGTGTGCTAGCTGTTGAGGCACTTTCAGTTGTTTCACTTAGGATTGTAAACTGAGATGAGTAGAAGCACAGAGCAGTGGTGTAAATAGATATTACTGGGCCTCACAGCAAATAATTTTTTAGGCCCCCAACATGTCTAGAGGTTGACTTGTTTTCCCAATATTTTTTGGGGCCCCTAAACCTCCTGGCCCCCCTACATCTGTTTCCTTTGTAGTTACACCCCTGGCACACCTGGCCACCTAACTCCTGAAAACCTAAGTGGTAAAGAAGAATTTTTTGAGACTCTCCTTATATCTTTCTACTATATACAGAGTAAATTATTTTGTTGGTGATGATGACGACTATGATGATGAAAAGAAGCGATTTTTTTACATTGCCTTTGATTCCAGTGCACACGTCTTCCCATCTCTGTCATTTCTCATTATATACTAGTGTGTGACAGGCAAAGATACTGCCTTTGGCAAAATAGTATCTGGGGGCAGGGTGCCCCACAGAGACCAAGCAAGTGAGAGAGACAAAAGTAAAGTATATGAAAGACTGTTTTCATTTTGTAGTTAGTTGCAGTAGTAAATAAAGGTTTTAGAAATTATTTTTTCTTAACCTTACTAGGATCTACTTCAGTAAGTCCCAGCCAAATGTCTCCTGTTTTCCACATTGTATGAAGAGATATTTTTAAATAATTTGTTTGTTATTTATGGATTTATATATTATTCATATGATTGGTGATACATATTGCTTGCCCAGCAAGAGCAATCTTTATTAGCTACAGCATGAATAGCACTCCTTACTGTTATAACTCCATGGGTAGTCCTGTTAAAATCTATGGATAAAGTCAATGCCAAAATAAAAATTTGCCTTATTAAAGAAAGAAAGTTTTCTAAGAAACTTTCCAATACAAGTTTATTAACTACATTGTATCAACAGTCTGAGCCATCAGGGCAGAGACTAGAAAGGGACAGGCAAACACTGCTTTCAACAGCAATAAATATATATAAATAGCTTTGACAAAGTTGCTTTGAATTGTGTTTACTTTTAGTAGGCAAGAAATATTTTTTGGGTTGCTATTCGCTGTAATCAAGACAAACAATTGGAACTGGAACCTTAGTAATAGGACATTTTAAATACTGACACATTCTTTTTTATTCTGTCTTCTCCCTAAAAACAAACAGTAACATAGCCAAAATAAGACTCTGTCCAATAACACACGACACATCAATCACATGTAATAGAAAAACCTGTACATACATGGGATCCGTTATTCGTATCCAGAAAGTTCAGAATAACATTCCTTATTATTTTGCATTTTAATGATATCAATGACTTTGCAGAGTTGGGGAAAAAGTTTCATTGAGCAATATTTCATTTGTATCAAAAGTAGAAGCAAACTTCCCTTGTTTCTAATATCCCCACATGACAGTGTTATTGCTTATCCTTCAGTTAGAGGGCTAAAATAAAAATGAAAGGTAAAACATACACTAAAAATAGGATGAACTTAATACCAGGCCAAGGTGTGCACAGCTGCTCTTGAGAAACAAATGCAACAAATCATTCGTTGATGAATGGTCATTTAGGAATTAGCAGATGAATGTTTAATCATTATTGTAGAAAAAGAGGTAAAATGTTAAGCAAATGTTAATTAATTAATGTTAAGTCCTTTAATTGCTAGGTAGCAGATGAGCACAAGCTTTCCCATTGTATAGAGCACTGGCAAGGCCCTATCTAGAATATGCCGTACAGTTTTGGTCTCCAGTGATCAAACAGGACATTATTGTATTAGAGAGGGTACAGAGAAGGGCAACTAAGCTGGTAAAAGGTATCGAAAATCTAAGCTATGAGGAAAGACTGGCCAAATTGGGGTTGTTGAAGCTGGAGAAGAGGCACTTAAGGGGTGATGTGATAACTATGTATAAATATATAAGGGGATCATATAATAGTCTCTCTAATGCTTTATTTACCAGTAGGTCACCCATTCCGATTAGAAGAAAGGAGGTTCCGCCTGAATATTCAGAAGGGTTTTTTTACAGTGAGAGCTGTGAAGATGTGGAATTTTCTCCCTGAATCAGTTGTACAGGCTGATACATTAGATAGCTTTAAGAAGGGGTTGGATGGCTCTTTAGCAAGGGAGGGAATACAGGTTTATGGAAGATAGCTCATAGTACAAGTTGATCCAGGGACTGGTCTGAGTTGGAGTTCGGAAGGAATTTTTCCCCCTCTGAGGCAAATTGGAGAGGTTTCAAATGGGGTTTTTTGTCTTCCTCTGGATCAGGGGTCAGCAACCTTTACTATCAAAAGAGCCATTTTGCCCCCTCTTCCACTTAAGAAAAAGAGTCTGGAGCCGCAAAACATAGAACAGTTTATAAACTTTTAAAAGTTAACTTTTTTTTTATTTTAACTGTTACAACAACAGAATACTACAGGCAGAAGTGCAGTGTGTATGTGTAGGCCTACTTTGAAATAAATTAAACACTAAATAGCCATATTAAATGCTAGTGTTCTCATCTGTTTAATGTGACTTCTGTTTCTGAAGCTCCATGCTGATCTTCCTTCTCTTGTCTTGAGTGTGAGACCGAGGTAAAGACCATGATGAAGCATCTTGCTGCGGCTCAGTCTTGCCTATCACTCCTGGGATGTCTATACAGCCCTCGCACCTGCTGACGGCTTCCTGAGTGTGCGACCGTGGTAAGATAACCGTTAGCTTACCGCGGTCGATCACTCGAAAAGCTGCCGAACAGCGAGCGATGTATAGACAACGTGACAGGCAAAGCCACAAGACCGAGCTGCAGCAAGCAGGATGAAGAGCCGCGGGTTGCCTACCCCTGCTCTGGATCAACTAGCAGTTAGGCAGGTTAAAAAAGTTGAAAGGTTGAACTTGATAGACGTGTCTTTTTTCAACCTAACTTACTATGTTAAAAACCTGTAGCTGAGGTACATATGTTCCTTCAAGTCCATGGCAGCTATTGACATCAGTGGTTCCTGAACTGTTAGGCTGCCCTCCCTGGAAACAGGGCTTGGTTGAAGGCCAGATAGTGTAAGATTTGGTTTGAATGCCTTTATGATTTCGTAGAAATCCCGGCATGAAGACAAATTAGTATGTGATTCGGGGTAATACATAACCAATAGCTTTTATATTCTTGTAACGATGTCTGAATGTCTCATAAAATGATATATTGTGATATTTTTAACCTTTTTAAGAGCTGAGAAGGGCCATGACCAAAGTTGGACCTCCAAGAGAGGCTTGATCTGAAAAAAAAAGTCTGCCAATCACTGCTCTAGGGTTTAAACAAATTAGAATGACACAAGTATTCAAGAATCATTGACCATGTCTGTGTCACAGAGCCAGAGGTTATGAAAAAGTTTAGAGAATGTGCTTGTGAATGGCATTTCAAGCACTTCCTGTCGCTAAGTCATAGGAGAATGGCAACTGCCAAATAGAAGCAGCTAAATACTTTCTGTATTCATCTGCTGAGCTTAAATTATGTGTGTGGCCTGCAGTGAACATAGCAAGCCCATAGCATTCTCTGAACAATCTGTGTTTAGAGGGTGAGGGGAATTAAAAGAAGAGGGGTGCTTCGTGTTTTTTTCTAGTAGAAATATCACATCATATTTAGCTAAATGTTTTATTTTTATTTGTCTTAGGAAGGCCCTGACTTTTTTAATGAAAAAAGTCAGACCAAACTAGAATCCATTATTGCACCTTATTTATTATTAAAAAATCTTGATTTTATTAGATTGGGGGAAACAAGAAAAATCTAGAAAAAATCCAAATCGTACAATTTTTTCAGATTTTTTTCCTCGAATTGCTCTATTTTTTAGACTTTTAGTCGAAAAGTCCCAAATAATCGGATTTTCAGGCTAATTCCAGTGCAGGCCTCAGAAACTTCCAAATAGGATAGGGACCTCTCCCATTTACAACCTTGGTACGTCTGAGATGAAGGATTTCTGGATTCTGACTTTTTCCATCCTCAAATTTTTTTGAGTTGTTGGCATTCAGTCTTTAATAAATAACCCCCTAAAAGTTATCCTGAAACCTGTTATCCTCAAACCTGTTATCCAGAAAGCTCCAGATTACAGGATGGTCGTCTCCCATATACTAAATTATAATAATCAAATAATTAAAAAAATTTATTTCTATGTAATAATAAAACAGTACCTTGTATTTGATTCCAGCTAAAATATAATTTATCCCTATTGGAATCAATACAATTTAATAATTTTTTAACAAACTTAAACTGATAGAGTTCTGAATTATGGGAAACTTCAGGTCCTGCACATTCTGTAATGGGCGTATGGGACCTGTGAAAACTACAAAACACTAGGAAGAATTTTTAAACAAGTCATTATAGTACACAGAGCCATATGTTATGTACGATGTATGATCACAAGCTTCTCATCCTTATTCTTTTCATCTGCTTCTTCCTCTCAGCACATAAATGGCATCTCTTACTTATGAATATGCATTGGTGTCTTTCAAAGGGGACCAGACATTTCAATGGATGGGGTGAGTAACAACCTAAGAACTTAAGAAAAGAGTAAAGCTGGCCATAGATGTAAAGATCTTTAAAAGATCTTTTCATTATGGTGAAACCATGATTATCTCGAAACGATCGTTTAAATGTACGATTTGTCCATCAACTAAAAAGACCATTTCAGGCGATATTGCCAGCAAAACTGAACGGTAGCTGCCTGCTTGGCCCTGCAAACATAGATAGATCTCACTGGGACCGATACATTTTTTTGACCTGGCTGATTTTGGACAAATGTCGGACGAAAAACCGCTAAAAAGCGGTCATTCACCAAAGAAAAATCTTTGCATCTACGGGGACCTTAAGCCTTGAGGCAGTTAAAAAGACTTGAGTTGGTGTAAACTGCTGTCCACAAACAAATACATAGTAAGCAAAACAAACAGATAGGAAAAGTGTATTAAAGATGTAAGTCTACAGTTGTTTGAGAATGCTGAATAATAATGCTTGAGAGACTTACTGTTCTGTACTAAAAATATTTACTTCTACTGCTGAGTGACATTTTGGCAATTATTGTTGACCTTGGAGGAGAATCTCAGTTTGACCGAATACAACAAAGGAAATGGCTTGTAAGCTCTTGACTCATCCCACCTGCTTTAGGACATCCTGTCATTAAGGCCAATAAGAAAAGAGCAGCAGTTCTATTTAAGTAGTAGTATTACTAGTCATAGTCTTCTTCCTTTATAGATGGTAGTGTTAATTTGTGTGGTTCATGGGCATCTGTCAGCTCATTTAATAAGCATGTCGTTCACTAAACTTACGTTTTACTCTGCAGAAATACATTCCTAGTCTAACTCTTAACAGCTGTTTCTTTGCAGTCTCTTGGAAAACCAACTCTATTTGCAAAATTCTTAAGGTGGATGCCCAACAAGTACATTGTGTTAAATGGCTTTAGAAATTTCAGAAAATACCATAGGATATTTTGTTCCCAAACAAATGTTTAGATGAAATTAAGGGCCTTATTTATCAAAATACGAATTTTAATAAAAAAAAAAGTCTGACCAAACTAGAATCCACGATTGGACCTTATTTATTATTTAAAAAGCACGATTTAATTGTATTGGGGACAAATGCGATAAAATCGAGTGAAAATTCGAATCATAAGTTGGATGATTTTCGGATTCTGGCTTTTTCCATCCTCGGAGTAAAATAAATCTCGAAATATTCAAGGTTTTTTTTTTCCCATTAAAAATCCGGATTTTAATAAATAACCCCCTAAATGTTAGCAGTTTGCTCCTAACTATGTTGCAGGTGGCATTATAAAGCACTGTGCACATGAAAAGGGAAAACTACACAATGGGTTGTCAGCATGCATTGTTGCCTAACACCACTGTGTACATGGGCTGAAGAATTTTGGTAGTGAGTTTGTGTCAGGGCATAGGACTGCCATTATAATTTCTATTAAGGCAGATAAGCATCACGCCCTTGTTCTTTTCCATTAATTTCTAGGACCTACCACTTATCGAAGATAACATGTATCTATCAATGAACTATAACTATCTTACTTGTGTCAGCACTTTGGCAACAAAGCCCAACTGTCCTTAGGGAAAAATGTTCTTTACTGTATAGGAAATGCTCAGACCCAGCTGAATGAACTTCTTACAAATCTGAACAGTTGTTTGCCAGTTCTACTTGCCTTGTCTTTGGTTCATTACATGGAATAAAATGGATACCTGTAATCTACACAGGACCATGGGGCAAATTCCCTAAAATGGGGGGGAGGAACCCAGTTACCCAAAAAAATTTATGGACCTTTGCAGGTCTTTGACTAAGAAAAAAGGAAAATACGCCACCGTTTTTTAGGACTTGGAAAAATTTTGCACAAAAAATCCTGTGCACTCCATTGCACTTTGCCTGGTCTGAGCTGGAGAAGGCAAGTCTGGCGAATGAAGTAAAGTTCAATATAATCCGCATCTTAGTGAATTTGAGGAGTTACGTCCATTCGCCAGAGTGCAAATTCGCCTGGCGTTAAGAGTGCAAAGCAACTCTAGCGTCTATCTACTTCGCTAGCGAAGTGACGCCTGCGCCCGTTACAAAGTCCCTGCAGGCGGTAAGAATTGATGCCAGTGTTAGCCACTTCACCCTTTAGGGATTCTGCCCCTAAATCTGGCTATTTGATGCGCAGATCAAGAGATTGTCCAGAACATGGTTTACAGAATGCTTGGAGTAGATCATTATCACTCTAATGACATAGGGTTGGTTAACACATTTAACACATGTTGCATGAATTCATTTGGTTGACATAGTTGCTGGGAAAATTGCCATCACAGATGCATTGCATGCAGCATACTCATTGAGAGCCCACCTTATATTTTCTTCCTTACATTTTAATTAAGCTACATTGGTGACAATATCACCCCAGTCTATGCTTTAAAGCAAACATTTAAAATGTGCTCATCTGTCCTTAATTAACATGTGTATCCTTTTTTTTGTTACACATAATTACAGAGACTATTTTATTGTTCATATCACATAATTTGCACACTTTGTCATTAGTAACAACGTGTATCATGAATTCTGGATCCCCCCCCATCCCTTCTCAATAATCTGACCATCTGTTTTACCATATGCCAAACCCTAGGAAACTTTTCAGTAAGTATCAACAAATCTTCCCTATCCACTTTCTTTATAATAACATCTTCTCCCAACTTCTCTAACCTTTCTGACTTTTGGACCACTGTATTCAGAAAGTCAGGAGGCTGTACTTTGCATGTTGACCAAATATGCAAATATATTGGGTGAATGAGCTGCGAGCAGGCTATCCTGCCCTTCAGTCCCTTTCTGGCTAGTCACTAATAGGGATAAATACCCATAAATAGTTCACTAATAGGGATAAATACCCAAGTTACATACTAATACACCAAAAACACAATACTTTGCTTATAAAGCATTTTTAAAATATCATTGGGTTTTTACTGTGTCTTGTTTTCACCTGCAACAATGAATAAAAGCTTGTATAGCTGTGCCGAGGTTTTAAACCAAAGACCACAAACAATGGTGACAATAGAAGAAATCAATTTACTAACAGAGAAGAAGACAAAAAGTTTAGTTTGGTCCCTTAATTAAACTCAGTCTACCACCTGTTTCATTCAGCAAAATATAGATACCAAATGTTCTAGCAGACAATATTAGCTAGTGCCTCTGCAAGATAGTCCAGACATAACATATATATTGTACCATCTCTAATTTGTCAAAATGAGCATTTTTATCCATATTATTTTACATTCCCATTACAGTTATGGGAGAAATCCAGAAGTTATATTATTTCCTTTTATTAAGTAATAAACATATTAATAAATCCTAAATAAGATGCATAATCCATATTGGTGGCAAAACAATCCTATCAGATTTATTCAATGTTTATATCATTTTTAGTAGACTTAAGATATGGTGATCTAAATAATGGAAACAACCCTTTTCCCTGGACATACTACATATCAGAACTCACCGGGATATCCCTGCCCCCATGCACGTTCAAAAGGATCCTCCCCAAAGCTTTAAAAGCCACCCCAACCCCTCTATGGTGTCTTTTTTTCCCCTTCTGCTTTCATTGCTCCATTGAAAGCAATATTTTTGCTTTTTAACCTTGGGAAAGCATTAGGAACTGGGGATTTTTGATTTTTGCCACCTTTTCTAAAAAAATTTTACCGGCTGCTGGCGGGGCCTTAAAGGGGCGGGACATGATCTCAAAGGGGCGGGATGTGACATCAAAAGGGGTGGGACCACGCCACGGACACCACGGACGCTAGAAGAGGCAAAAGAAAAGGTAAGTTGCAGTGGATTGGGGGCGATTGGGGGCAGGCCGAGGGCTCCTCTTGATCGTATTACAAATTTACCGCCAGCTACATTGCCGGTAAATTTGTAACCCTAATAAGGGCCATTGCACGCGGGTATTTTTTGTCCGCGCTCCGCTTCGTTCTGCTTTCTTCCACTCATGGAAGTGCCTGTGTGTGGGGACCCTTGAGGTAAAAAAAAAGGGCCTGACACCCCACTCCACTGTGTCAAAACTTTGGGCTGGTGTGGTGTACTACTGAGAGGTAAGTTGCGCAATTTTATTACAATTGGCTATTTTCATGCATACCTGAATATACCTGAATGTTATGTGGTCAGCCAAACTCAGGGTTTTCCAGAGAATATCTCCAGTCCTGTGTTATGGCTCCTACCTCTACACTGGGTAATGCACTGAATCCTATTTCGGTATTGTATAATAGGAAAGGATACGGCCAAAGGCAGAATAACTGCAATGTGCATTATTGACACAACAGGTTTCGGTATTAGAACTCTTTATCAAGTGTTTACTTGATAGCACTAAATCTTGTTGTTGCTATGGAAAGTGTTATAGCAACTAGTGCAGAGTTTAATGGCAACCTCTCAGAACTGACTAATGAGATGCATACCATGCATAGCTTCAGAGGCTAGGTAGTATGCTCTGTTGTTTTATTCTAAGTAGCCCTCCTCTGGGGGTCTTTTCTCCAATATAAAGGAGCCCAAGGTGGATTATATGGCTGTTGTTTTAGGAAGCCATATGCAATAGGTATTTCAGTGGCCTATATTTGAAATACTTAAAAGGTGTGTAATGTTACGATCTTGCACAATGCTGTTCTTGTTCTCTGACATGCTCTGGGGGTTCCAGACCTTAGGGGTTGTGTGCTACAAGCAAGTAACTCTAATTATTGTGGCAGGCAGAATTCACGATCGGTACTCTGCCTATCTGAATGTATTACATTGTGTTAACATTCAGGCTATGTATATGTTTTAATACCATACTGTGTTTTAAATCTGTAGTATTAGCATGCCTAAATCTGCAGCATGAACTGTTAATGGTGTCCTGTTGTTGGTATGCGCTATAGGCTGGTACCAGTTCAGGGTTTGTAGGCCCTTGCAATTTTTCTAAAGGCTGGCAGGTGGCAGCTGGTCTCATTGACATCTTCTTTATTACAAGCAAGGTATTAAAAGGCTTGTAAAACACATCTTAATTAGGTTGCATCTCCTCTGCCTTGAGAATAGCTGTACAGCTGGGGGCTTGTTCTTGAAGCTATTCTGCAGGAGTAAGGTGCCTGGTAGCAACAAACAAATGGGGCACATATACATTCCCTTGTATTACCCTCCCTAAGCTATTGTTGCTTGTGGTGTTCAGGGATGTTAAACCTTACAATTGTATTGGATGTGTGGTTAAGATTACCATCTTGGAGCTGCATAATGGTTATATTAAAGGAATGGGTTTACATGTTTTGCAACAGTTGCCATTCTATGCATTTTTTCCCTCGGAAAGGAGGTGTCCCTGACAAGAGAGTCACATCCACAGTGGTGGACATGAAGTTGCTTTTAGGATATGATCTTTAATCATAGTCCGTGGAGTTGGGGTTATATCTTCCTGCCTAATCGATTAGTCCAGGCTATTGCTTGAGTAACAGTCTACCACGTGCCCTGAAGTACAGTATATTCAGGGTGTCTCTAGCTGGGAAGCTTGGAACAAGTGTTTTTTGTGGCTTCCATCAGGATAAGGGACTAATGCATTGCTTAGGTAGAGCATGTGTGACCTTGGTCCTAGTTGGGGACGGATTCTTTTGTTCCTGCCGAGCGCCTATGTTGGCTGGGAATGTGCCTTCCTGTTCTCAGGTCATTCATGTAGGTGCAGGGGCACTTAGACCATTCTTAGTGCTTACCTAAAGAACAGGTGGTAATAAGGCATTCGTTGTCCTGCTTGTCTCATATTATGGCAGTTATCATTCAAAACATGGTTGCCTTAATGTGTCATACAGCCCAAATTAGGGACTGTTTGTCTAGATATTGTGATGCCTGTATGAGGGAGCTTCCTGGAAAAAGGTTACCCACAGGAGTTTTGTATTAGAGTAAGGTTACCTTTCGGCATGATGGTAACCTTTTAGGGGGCCCTGGCGGATGTACAGTGTACTGGTCAAGAGGCTAGAATAAACACATATAGGCCTCTTGAAGGTCTGACAGGGATGTTCAGGTTCTCTGCCTACAGTATTTTCCTATGAGGTAATATTTATGTAGCCTTTGCGGTCTTCTATCATATTGTTACCCACCTGATATCTTATCAGATTTGGTTCTGTTCACAATTAACAGTTTAGTTTATATGGTATTCTTTGCACAGAACTGCTAGTTCTCTAGGTTATATGTTTAGAGACTTGGATACCTGCTTAGGATAACCAGTATATTCCAATTGTGATGCATTTCAATCTGTTCTTGGTATGCCTCTTCATAAATAAGTTCTGTATGTTGGTCCTGTAATTGGTTGACACTATCCACCTCTTGCTATAGTGATGTGAGATGGTCTGTCTCAGGGTGAGTTCCCTTTTTTCCCTCTCCGTATAATTCGCTATAGGGATATGAGATGGTCAGTCTCCGCGTGAGTTCCCTTTTAGGACGGGGTCCTAGCAGGATTTTCTTCCTCTTCGTATAATTCGGTATAGGGATATGAGATGGTCAGTCTCAGTGTGAGTTCCCTTTTAGGACTGTGTCCTAGCAGGATTTTCTTCCTCTTCATATAATTTGCTATAGGGATATGAGATGGTCAGTCTCAGTGTGAGTTCCCTTTTAGGACTGGGTCCTAGCAGGATTTTCTTCCTCTTCGTATAATTCGCTATAGGGATAAGAGATGGTCAGTCTCAATCTGAGTTCCCTTTTAGGACTGGGTCCTAACAGGATTTTCTTCCACTAAGTATAATTGTTCATTGCTCTCTTCCTCTAGGATTGGAGTTGAGATCAGCTAATCCTATACGATGTCTCCTGTACATTACTAGGTTCTGCACCTGGAGCTGATAGTACAGTGTATGTCGAGTGCTGTACTTCACAAGAGTAAATATTACAATATTATCCAGGAGTCTGTTAGAGCCTAGTTCCCTCCCAACTGGACATTAAGCTTGCTATATCCCGGTGAGTTCTGATATGGAGTATGTCCAGGGAAAATTGTATCATACTTACCGTGATTTTCCTTTCCTGGACATACTCCATATCAGCACGTTTCCATCCTCTCTACAATGATTGTCTTAAAGCTAGTAACAAAGACGCCATAGAGGGGGTGGGGTGGCTTTTAAAGCTCTGATGGGGCATGGGGGCGGGGATATCCCGGTGAGTTCTCGTATAGAGTATGTCCAGGAAAGGAAAATCATGGTAATTATGATACAATTTTCCCTTATCCGGAAAACACAATTTCTCAAGCATTCTGCATTATGGATCTGATATCTGTATTAACATTGGTGCCAGCCTTGGCTAAGCAGCAAGGTTTGGTAGGGGCTGAAGTTGTGTTGTGGGTCCTCAAACTTAAGCCACTGCATACAAACATGATTTTTAGGGATTGTGGATTTGATCTAGATCATTGACTGATGCAAGAGGGGGGTCCTATATTAAAATTAAGTGCCATGGATACAGTATGTATTGTAGCCACTGGGTAATATCATTTTGTCAAAAGTAAAATAAGATGTCAGAAACACTATACTGCACAGCAGTAACCCCCTGCCATCCCTCAAAGTGTCTCAAAGTACCCATGGGAATCATATTGTGATTATGGGAATCATATTATTTAGAAAGGCCTGATCTTACAGCTCACAGGAGCAGGCAAGAATATGATAGAACTAACCCAAGTTAGCCTAAGCCCTGGAAGAAGCAATCTACCATTCCAGTTTTGATTGGGTGGTCTGGAGTGAGGCTGTCTCCTGGGATGTCACCAGATGTCTCTTTCCCATTGAGCAGCCTCTCACCCATCTACAGCTGTGGACGTGTAGCCAGCAGAACTGATGTGAAGTCCTTATTTCCTCAGTGTATTCAAGTGTGTACACTGCACCTGCACATCTTGCCCTAGCATGACCCATACCCCAGACCACAGTAAAAAAGCTACACATTCATCCGAGCTAAAACTAATGCACTGAATCCACTATTTTGGATTCGGCTGAACCCTCGAATCCTTTGCGAAAGATTCATCCCAATACCAAACCGAATCTTAATTTGCACAAGCAAATTAGGGGTGGGAAGGGGAAAACATTTTTTACTTCCTTGTTTTGTGACAAGTCACACGATTTCCCTCCCTGCCCCAAATTTGCATATGCAAATTAGGGTTTGGTTCTGCCGGGCAGAAGGATTCGGCAGAATCCTGCTGAAACAGGCCGAATCCTGGACGAATTCCAAACTGAATCTTGGATTCTGTGCATCCCTCGCTAAAACACCCCCCAACAAGTTATAAAAACAAGTCATTTGTGGTCAGGGTGTCCCTACAAGTTAATTGGTAAATTAATTGATAGCCAGCCCCCACCTATAAATTAATAGAAAAAACACTTGGTGGCCAGGCCCCCCTTCCACAAGTTATCAAAAAACGTTGGTGGCCTGGACCCCCCTCAATTAAAAATAAGTCATTGGTGGCCAGGGCCCCCCTTAAGTTAAGAAAAAAAACATTGGTGTCCAGGACCCCCCAAAAGTTCCAGGGCCACCCATAAGTAAAAACCAAAAAACATTGGTGTCCAGGGTCCCTCATAAGTTACAAAAAAACATTGGTGGTCAGGGGTTTAAACAAAAACAAAGACCATTGGTGTACAGTGGAACTTACCTTTAAAGGTCTTCTTCATTCTCCTCTTCTTCGGCTTGATTCGTCAGCTGCGGGTCCTTTCTGCGGCTTTCAGGTCCTTCCGATGGCTTCTGGTGTTTTTGGCGGCTTTGGGTGTTTTCGGTGGCTTCATGTCCATTTGTCAATGGCGATGGCTTCCGATTATTCGCGACTTAAGGGGGGGCCCGGAAATCCAGGAATTGGAAACCGCCTGGCCCGGTACAGCTGTACTCGCTGTGCCCCCCTGAAGGTGGCCCTGGTAGTGCATAAATGTAATTGTCACAAGTAGTATACCTGTATGGGCTCTCTTATCTGGAAACCAGTTATCCAGAAAGCTCCGGATTACGGAAAGGCCATCTCCCATTGACTTAATTTTATCCAAATAATCCAATGATTTCCCTTCTCTCTTTAATAATAAAATAATACCTTTTACTTAATCTAAACTTAGATATAATTAATGCTTATTAAAAGCAACACCAACCTGTTGGGTTTATTACGGGGGTTATTATTAAAGTCTGAATGGCAAAAACTCTGAAACGTTGAAAGTTTCTGTGGTCTGTGCTGAAATAATCCTGAAAATCCGACTGGATCGTACAATTCAGGTTTTTGCTCGATTTTATCAAATTTGTCCCCAATCCGATTAAATCATGCTGTTTTAATAATAAATAAGGTCCACATGTGGATTCTAGTTCGGTCTGACTTTCTTTTTTTTAAATGTTTATGTAATATTTTTTAAATGTTTATGTAATTTTGTCTTTTCATACGTTTTTCAGTATAGACAATGTTCTTATACAAGTCTGAATAATGGCATATATATTATCACTTGTACAGACAGAGACTTATAGTTAAAGGAGAACTAAACTTTTGATTTATACTTGATATTTGATGCTGAATAATGCATACCAGTGCTACATATTAGTCCTAACACATTAATGACATGTAGCACCAGGCTTTAGACAATAGTGGTTAATAATTCAGATTAGTGCCGCCAGGTTTCTTGTATATTCTTCCAGACTCAAGGCAAATAAATACAGAGACATGTTTTTTCTCTGACTGCTACATTGCATAAAATGTATGAGCCAAGACTGTAGGAATTTCTTGAGATTAAATTCTTTAAAATGGAACATCCATTTGCCTGCCTGGCAAGGCTGAGGCTGCAGTGGGTGGTCAGCTTTGGCATCTTGGCATGAATTAAACTCCCTATTCTTCATTAGAGAACCAACTCTTTCTCATATATCAGAAATGTAGGGATTAGGATGGTCTGTTACGTTTCCTGCCAAGAGGCAAAATAAATCTCTAAATCTTTAGCCGGAAAAATAATGCCCACTTTTGGCCTGCTGCAGTGAACCCACAAAATGTATCTCCTGTATATTACTATTATATCACATTATAAATCTAACACCTTACAGCCGTGCCTCATCCTAGCTCCACTAATCCCTTTTACACAAGTGCACATGCTGGAGCTACAGCAAGCCAAGAACATGTGCGTCTGTCAATACTTTATTTATTCTGTAATGTCAAGACTCAAAAAAGACTACGGGCTTCTTGAATCTGATAGATATTATTACTTAGCTTGTCAATGTGGTCTTTCTTTGTTAAGTAATAATAGAAACATTGTTTAGTCAGATCATAGGCTAGCTGAAGATTTGGGAGAGTTTTTGGAGATTCCTTCTTTGATTTCTATTAACTCTATATCTAAAAAATTCTGGAATGATTATGGGTCAGACCCAGACCCGTTACTTAAAGTGTCCAACAAATGGGCTGAGTTTCTACAATGTCAAATATCCCCTTCAGATTTGGTGAAGTCTATTTGTAATTACAATAAATTCATTTTGGCAGAGAGTTGGAGGATACAACATTTTAAGTTAGTTCACTTAGGCTATGGGAATTTTTTTTCTAAAGGTATCTTTTCTAGTCCTGTATCATACTGTCCCAAGTGTGATGAGTATAATGTGTCCCTTTTTCACTATCTATGGACTTGTCCAAAGATCAATATATTTTGGAAGAAAGTTACCAGTTTTCTAAACATTAATCTGAAAATAAAAATTAAATTATCTCCAGGTTTTGCTTTGTTGCTTCTAGATGATAGTAGGCTCTCTTCAAATTTTAATATAGAATTTAAGTCCCAAGAAAATAAAATATTGACAATTTTATTTTTGGCTGCCTTCAGAAAGGCTTTATTTAACTCTTGGCTACAAAATGAGTCTCCCTCATTGACAGACACAATGGCTTATATGAACCAGTTTAGTTGGCAGGAAGCTTTATTAGTAAAAACTAAAGGAAATAATCCCAAAGACTCATTTAGACTTATATGGTCTCCTTACTTTGAGTTCTGTTACTCCAATACCAGAAGTCAAATATCTCAGTTTCTTCAATTGTAAAATGTTCATAGGGGGGAGGTTATCTGACATTCCCAAGACAATGGGCTTTTTCTTTCTTCTTTTTATTTTAAGAATGTCTATGGGGCCGATTCACTAAGTTCGAGTGAAGGATTCGAATGAAAAAAATTCGAATTTCGAAGTATTTTTTGGGTACTTCGACCATCGAATTGGTTAAATTCGTTTGAATTCGAACGAAATCGAACGAAAAATCGTTCGACTATTCGATAGTCGAAGTACTTCCCCTTTAAAAAAAACTTCGACCCCCTACTTCGGCAGCTAAAAGCTACCGAAGTCAATGTTAGCCTATGGGGAAGGTCCCCATAGGCTTGCTAACCTTTTTTTGATCGGATTTTCCTTCGATCGTTGGATTAAAATCCTTCGAATCGTTCGATTCGAAGGATTTAATCGTTCGATCGAACGAAAAATCCTTCGATCGATCGATCGCAGGATTAGCGCTAAATCCTTCGACTTCGATATTCGAAGTCGAAGGATTTCAATTCGAGGGTCGAATTTCGAAGTATTTTTTACTTCGGAATTCGACCCTTAGTGAATCTGCCCCTATGTGTCCACTGGCTTAGTTAGTGATAGTTAGTTCTTGTTAGTTTCTATTTTATTTTACATATTACTTCATTGTAAATTATACATTCTGTATAATATGTATAATATGTCATTGTATTAATCTTCTTATTCTGCATACTATTTGTTATTATATTGATTTGTATGGTTTATTGTGAAAACCAAATAAAATATTTCAAATCATTATTCTATAATGTCCTTTGCCAAAAGTAAAAAAGTCAGAGGCACTTTGATGGCAGCTTGTAATGGATGGAGGGGTGGAACATTTTAAAACTAAGGGCAACTAAGGCTCATATCAAATACATTTTAGGGTCTAGTTACTCCAAACGTTTTTTAAAAATAGTTAATAAATTAGCATATAAAGCAACTTTTAGCATTACTGTCCCTTTCCTGATGTTTGCATTTTTCTAGTTGTACAACATCTGTACACAAACAGGTGCCAATCTCTTTTGTTGATACTTTTTGGGACACTTTAGTTTGTGAGTATGAACATGACACCTTCATCTTCAAGAGCACTACAGATTAGCATGTTATTCAAGAGCTAAAGGGGAAATCTCTGTGCCTGTGTCTATAGCTTTTGCACTAAACATTAAAGCTTTTATATGAGACAACATTCTGCTGTTTCCATGATACTGACAATACCAACTGTAGCAATAATAAAAGAGTGAAGGGTATAGGAGGAATGCAATATAAGCCATATCCCTCCGTGTAACATTAGCTACTGTAACATAACCACAATGACTGTGTGACACTATGCACCCATTTTGACACCATCTGTACTAATAGTTAAACAGCTGAGTATTTAGATCCCAACAATTTCTATTTCATAGTAATTCATTTACAATCGGAAGGTCCAGCTCAAATTCACGTTTGAAACACTTTCAACTATTTCACTTATTTACTCTGTCTACTTTTATGATTAGTATTATTTACTTGTTAAACACAGACTCTCATTATTTGAAATTAACTAGTTCCTTTTCAGTATGTTCTAAATTTTCATTCTTTTGTTTACATTTGAGATCTATACAGGTATGGGATCCATTATCTGGAAATCCATCAACCAGAAAGCATCGAACTACAGAAAGACTGTTTCCCATATTTTTTAAAAAGGATTTCCTTTTTTACTCGATCCAAACTATGATATAATTAATGGTTATTGGAAGCAAAAACAGCCTATTGGGTTTATTTAATGTTTACATGATTTTCTAGTAGACTTAAGGTATGAAGATCCAAAGATCCATTATTTGGAAAACTCTAGGTCTCAAGCATTCTGGATAACAGGTCCCATACCTGTAGGGATTGGCCTCTCTGTACTAGCTTTATTCATATCCATGGCCCCTACAGGGGCGGATTAATGCACAGGCTTCTCTAGGCCAGTGTGATCAGGGACCCATCTAGATTTTTTCAATTATTATTTCTATTTTATTATTTTTTCAATTATTATTTCTATTTTATTATTTTTAATAATTGTTATTTTTTGCTCTGCTGGGTTGGTCGGGCGCACCTGCTTGGATAAGAAGGCAGGCAAGGACTGTGTGTGCATCCAGGTGCCTGCAGATCCAGTGACGTCACAGGCACATGCTGAACTTGACCTGGCATAGAGAGCTTGAATGCACACTTCACTGGATCTGCATGTGTCCAGAGTTAGCAGCAGCCTAGAAGGGGAGCCTGTGGAAGAGGCCCCACATCAATCCACCACTGGTCCCATAAACCTACTATAATGTGCATATAGGCACAGTGTATTTGGAATAGATATGTGGCCTGTGCCTTACTGCTGCCTCCACGTTACCAGACTTCATTTGAAAAGTAGAAAAAGACAAAAATAAGGGGGAAAAAAGTAAAAAAAAAAAAAAAAAATCTGACAAAATAGATAATGGAGAAAAATTGAAAAGTTTCTTAGAAAGAGTCATTCATAAACTTTTATTATGTTATAGAATTGCAAATTCTAAGCAACTTTTCAATTAGCCTTAATTTTTTATTTTGTATAGTTTTTGAATAATCTTCCTTCTTTTGACTCTTTGCAGTTTTCAAATGGGGGTCACTGACCCCATTTAAAAAACAAATGCTCTGTAAGGCTACAAATGTATTGTTATTGCTACTTTTTGCTACTTATGTTTCTATTCAGGCCCTCTCCTATTCATATTCCATTCTCTTACTCAAATCAATGCATGATTTCTAGGGTACTAGTAATACAACAGTACCTTGTACTTGATCCAAACTAATTAATCCTTACTGGAAGTAACACCAGCCTATTGGTTTTATTTAATGTTTACAGGATTTTATAGTAGGCTTAAAGGGAAGCTATCACGAAAATGTAAATTTAATATAAGCTTCATTTCTAAATACAATTTCAAGTTTCTGAAATAATCAAGTTGATCTTCACTATCCCCCTCTCAGCATCAGCTTCTCTTCATTCTGTCTTCATGCAGGAGTTGGGAGTCTGAAAGGGATTTTGAATGACAGTTAGATCCAATGGGGCAAATTTACTAAAGGGCGCAGTGGCTAATGCTATCGAAAATTCGACAGCATGACGTCATTTGCCGATTTACTAACGGGTGCTGGCGTAAATTCGCTAGCGAAGTGAACCTACTCTAGCGCTATTTCCCACCCTTACGCCAGGCGAAGTTGCAGTACGACGAAGGGACGTAACTACTTAACTCTTGCGCCAGACTTGCATTCGCCACCTCAGACCAGACGAAGTGCAATAGTGTAGATAGGACTTGCTTCAAAAAAAAGTTTTTTCTAAGTCCCAAATAAAGCTGGCGTCTTTTACATTTTTAAGAGTGATAGGCTGAAAAAGATCGTAAATTTTTTTGGGGGTACCCTCCTTCCCCCCTACATTTCCTAACATATGGCACCTAAACTATACAGTGGGCACATGTATAGGGCAAAATAACAACTCTATTTTATTTTATGAAGGTTTCCCAGGCTTGTGTAGTGTAATGTATTTGCTGCTACATATACGGCCATTGTACTTTAACTTGGTGCCGTATGCAAATTAGGCATCGCTAGCGTAACTTCGCTTTGCTTGACGAATTAACGCTAGCGCAACTTTGCTACTTTTAGCCTCCCTGGGCGCAACTTCGGATTTTAGTGAATTTGAGCAGCCCTGGCGAAACTACACCTGGCGAAGAGTGGCGAAGCCATCGCTAGCGCATTTTCGGCGCTTAGTGAATTTGCCCAATATATCTTATAGGGGGGTCTTTCATTTCCTAGCAGATGTATTAGAGCTCTATTAAATAACTGCTAACAAAATAACTGACTTTGGCACAAATTCTGCATGTAAAGAGACAGGATTTCTGGTGATTTAAGCTCTAATTATTACATTCTCTAGACATAAGGAGCCCCTCTACTGTAAAAGATTTTAACTGTCATTCAAAATCAGACTCTCAACTCTTATTTCAGTGTGATGAAGCTTCTATTAAATTTTCATTTTCTGTATAGTTCCCCTTTAAGGGGATTTTCAAATTATGAAAAGATCTGTTATCTGGAAAACCGCAGGTCCTGAGCATTCTGGATAACAGGTCCTGTACCTGCTACTAAATTGCACTGCTGGCTGCCCTAACACAAAAATGTTATGTTTAATGTAGGATTCTTTAGCTGTATCTCTGCATTATCTGTCTATGAGACATCTTGTAGAGTATGAAACAAACGTTGACTTTAAGAATGAAAATGTTTTTGTGTTTATCACTTATAATGGGCAGTCATGGGTGGCCTCCTGCACTGGATTAACAAGTAAAGTTCAGTAACCCACATGAGTGCAGCAATTGATGTATTACACATTTATACATACAGTAATAGTCTGTAAAAGCTTCAGGGGGAAATTGCTATGAAGTGTAGAATGGTCCTCCATGTGTCACTGAACTGCAACACTTTTTTACAACATATTTATAAAAGCTCCCGGTCACAGTCAGAGACATAACCCATTAGAACTAGCTAATCAGTGTATTTATAACATTTGGTACTATTTTAATGCAAATCTAACACTGCAAATCACACCTTTCACCACCACTTATCTTACACCATTCTAGAGTTGGGACATGTTCAGTGTCAATAACTCTTCCAAATGTGCTGCACTTAACACTGGTTTTTATACAGATTTATTTTCAGCTAACACCTCTTTGTACACTGGAAATTTACACTTATCTACACATTTGCATCAAATCATTAAACAGCTTTTTAAAAAATGCTTCATTTTTCACGGTGTACCATTTTCTTAAAGTGGCATTAGAAAGTCTATTCTAAAGCCATTTTTCATACAGCTTACATCCCAAGAAGGGCTTCACTGTTTGATAATCCTTTAAATTGTTGCCCAGTAACTGTTTCAAAACTGTTCCATAAAAACCCCCTCCACAGCCACACATGCAAACATGCACCCATTGCATAACAAATGAAAACACCCTTATTTTCCCATTTCCAAAGAGCTAGAATGAAGCTTCAATACATGTATGGGATCTGTTATTACGAAATACATTATCCAGAAAGCTCTGAATTACAAGAAGTTCATCTCTCATAGTGGCAAATTTACTAACCTCTGAAAATTTGCCAGCGATGGCTTCTTTCATAGCGCCAACACTTCGCCAGGCGTAGAGTCGGCAGGACAACGCTAATTCCCTAAAATCCAAAATTGCATCCAGGGTGCTGAATGCTGGCGAAGGTGCGCTAGCGTTACTGTGCCAAGCAAGTTGCGCTAGCGTTGCCTAATTTGCATATGGCGGGAAGTTAAAGTTCAATGACGTATATGTTGCAGCAAATACATTACACTACACAAGCCTGGGAAACCTAGAACCGCTAGAGCCTATCTCCATTGCCTATCTTTTCGCCCGCGATAGTCACTTCACCCATTAGTTAATTTGCCCCTAGACTCCATTTTATCCAGATACGGTAATCCCATCGACTCCATTTATAAAAACATTTCCTTTTTCTCTGTAATAATAAGACAGTACCTTGTACTTGAACCAAACTAAGATATTATTAATCCTTATTGAGGAGTGGGGGCAGAGATGTCCTTTCTCTCCCTCCTGCCCCCTATCTGTCCCCTTACATGCATGCAAGTTAGGGAGCAACAGTGGGCACAGGCTAAAAAGGAGCCCTTTACATAAGTTAGGACACGGCTGCCTTGCAGATGATTCCTTATAGCATTTTTGGGCTGATTTACTATGGTCAGTATTTTGATTGTTTCAGCTAATTGTATTTTTGTAGTGCTAAAAATCATGCATTATACTAATTACTCTAAGCCACAAAAATAAATTGTGATTAATTAAACGGAAAACACGAAAAAAACAAATATAAAACATCTAAAAGCCTTCAAGGTCATGTAGAAGTCAAGGGGCAGATTCAATAAAGGATGAAGTGGCACACTCTATCGCCAGGAGACTTTTAGTTACTCCACAAATTCAGTAAAGTGCTGAATGTTCGCCAGAGTTTACTTCACCACCTCAGACCAGGTGAACTGATAAAACAAAGCTTCACCTTCCTCAATCTTATGTCAGTGATATCATATCCTGTATGTCAAAAATGCTGGCGACTTTTCTTTTTTTTTAAAGCGGGATTGCCTTCCAAAGTCCAAACTATCAAAGACTTAAAAATATTTTTTAACTAATTTGAGGGGCATGCCACATTTATATAAGAGTGGGCTTATGTCTAGGTCATTAGAGGATTTCTTCTGTCTTAATTATGGCTCATTGGACATTAAATTTAAAAAGTGGCCACTTCAAACATTTGTACTAACATTACTAATAAAGACGTCCATACGACGTTTACCTGCCCTATTCAAATGAACCTAAGCGAAAGAGGACTAGCGAATAATTTGCTATGAAATGCTCGCACTGCCGAAGTAACGCTAATGACAATTCAGCAGTATTCGGCTGCTGAGACGCATTTTAGTGAATTGTCATAGTGGTAACGAATTTGCGCCTGGCGGTGGAGTGTGGCAAAGCGGTAACTGTTGAAAATTCGCCCGCAGTGAATCTGCCCCCAAGGGATTTGTCCTTTTCCAATTTTAAAGTCTTTCTTTAATTCAAGGTTTTCATGTTTTTCCATTCATATTTGCACAAAAAATTTAGGATTTTGAGGTTTTTGGACTAGTTCCAGGTTTGTATCCGTTCGCGCTTTTTACAGTATATTAAGCCGTTTTAATAAATTACTTTTTTCCTGGTTTCTAAAACCCTCCACAAAACCACTAAAATCAGAATGTTGCCAGGAGCCCCGTCTACTCTAATTCTTTAACATTCGACATTTAATTTCTTCATCAGTAAAGTAAAATCCTTCTGTTGTGATAAATGGAGAGAATCCAGCCTCCTCTTTCTCTCCAGATGACTGTTTATATAAGAAATGAAGGCACAATAATTTCATATACATGTGTCCAAGCAGCTGCGGTTTTGGGACTCCGTGCCAGAGAAACACTCAAAAGACTAAGAACTACAGACTGCACCTGTTGCTCTGCTTTGGCAGCTAAACTCCTTCCTTGGGGTGGTAAAGGAAATTCTATTTCCCTGTAAGCTCCGCTTAATACAACTTAGATGCTATTGATTATGGAGTCACATTTTAAGTGTCACCTTGTTGTGCCGCTTTTAATTTGCCATTTAACAGAGAGTATGGCAGTAAAAAAGGGGATCATTAATCTCTATTGATCTGTGGATCTGGACACACACAGACACGTGTCGCTGCCAATTTCCCTTTTGTTTTTTTTGTGATCGAAGAAAGAAAAGCTGCTCAAAGTGTCAGGGTCTGGGTGTACAAATCCACAGCGATCTATGATTCCTATATATAAATCTCTTAGTGAAACTAAAACCGCACTAGAAATCTCCATTTTGATAAATACTCCTTAAGGGTTTCATTACTAAAGGCAATATTTTCCTGCAGCTGTCCCACCAGCAGCAGCTGTCGTCTGTCAGATTCTGCATGGAAATATTGGTGCTCAGCACACAAGTGATGGTTAGGATCAGGGCAAGCTGCAATTTGCTTTATTAAATGTAGCAGGAAAAGTAAGAAATGATTCCTATATTATACAGTGCTTTATGGATTAACACCGGCTTTATTACCAATCTTGTAAATATATGCAAATATAATTTTTATGTAAAGTCCTATTATAAGGTCATATACACTAGGGAGGAGGTTTACCAAAGTTCGCATTTGCTGCAAATCAAAATTTTGTCGTGGGAGGAGTGGATTTATAGAAAGGGATTGCATAGCTGGATAGTTAGCATGAAATACAGGTATGGGACCCATTATCCGGAAAGCTCTGAATTATAGGAAGGCCATCTCCCATAGACTCAATTTTATCCAATTAATCACATTTTTTAAAAAACGGTTTCCTATTTCTCTTTAATAGTACAATTAATCAATTAACAGTACCTTGTACTTGATCCAAGCTAAGATATAATTAATCCTTATTGGAGGCAAATTCAGCCTATTGGGTTTATTTCATGTTTAAATTATTTTCTAGTAGACTTACGGTATGACGATCCAAATTACAGAAAGAGCTGTTATGAGGAAAACCCCAGATCCCAACCATAATCGATAACAGGTCCCATACCTGTATTTAATACATGTGAGCCCCCCACCGGAATGATGCCCAACACTGTCCGAAGCATTTATTTCAATTCTATCTTTTGAGAACAAATTTTATGACCAATACAACAAGATCACAAGAGTTGCTTGAACAATGGCTGCACTGCCTTCATTATTTATTTTTAATAGTTTCTTAATTATTTGCCTTCTTCTTCTGACTCTTTCCAAATTTCCAGGGGGGGGGGTCACTTACCCCAGAAGCAAAATATATTGCTCTGTGAGGCTCCCATTTTTCAATTTTTCTCATTAGAAAACAAGAATTTTTAGAGGGAAAAAACTTGATTTTTTTCAAGATTTATTATACCTCGATGCTGCAAAAAGCCCAAATCTGAAAAATTGCCATCTCAGACCTGTCGAGGTCTCGTATAAGTCAATGGGAGAGGCACCTATCTAAATTTTTGGGGTTTTCAGGGCAAAAACGCAAATAATTTGAGCAATTCGGGAAAAAGACCAAAAAATATGAGCGATTCGGGTTTTTGCTTGATTTTATGAAGTTTTTCCGCAATCCCATTAAATCGCTTTTTTTTTTTAAATAAGTTAAAAATAAGGCAAACTTGTGAATTCCAGCAGCTAACAAACAACCCCTTACACTATTCTCCACAAGCTTTTGTAGTTTTTTAGACGTGGAATAAGAATAAGAAGGTCACAGGCAAAAATGGGGCTCATTTGCAAATTTGTACCAAGACAGTACTTGTCAATGAATACCAGGTCAAAGAGTGCAAGGATCTGCTCGTGTGGGTGCTATCAGCAGGACAGGGTGCAAAGCATGAAAAAGATGCTGGTTTGCACCTGGGTGGGTGTGTGCAGGCCCTTGTTGCGGCAGCCCTGGTGGGCCCCGACCCCCCCCAGTCCGACACTTAATCCCAGAAACTAATAATTAGATGGGAACATTATTTGTAGAAAAGTAGTTGCCAAATCAGACTATGTGTAAAATGTCCCATAGTTTCCATGCATCAACAGAAATTAAGATATATGATATGGGATCCTCTATATTTAATAGACTAGAAAAGTCCCATGCATCTCTCACGTTCTGCTGATTCTTGTCATTGAGTATAACCCTTTAAAGCCTAAAGGCCAGGATTTGAGAAGAGCATAATTTCTGCCCCACCCACAAATATTCCATTGTTCTTCTTGAAATAGCAACACATACAAAAATATATTGCGTGGGGTTGCACTGACATCTATGCAGCCCTATGATGCACTATGGAAATTTGGAATTCTTTAAAAAAGTGTTGGAATTTTAGAGGTGGAATGCATTTGTATCATGCCTATTCAAAGACAAAGCTGGAATGTTTTCAAAACACTACTGATTTACTACTGTTGTTGCTAAACCGGACAAGTGTTAGATCAAAAGTCAATAGGTAACGCTAATTGTGAACCTGAATAATTGAGTCGTCGCTTACAATTTCTGGGGGGGAAGCTCTCAACGTTAACAGTGAAGGAGGGGAAACTGATCCAATGACAGACTGATACAGCACTGCCCCCCTGGACTGAGGCCACAGCTATGAAGAAATAGAATAATTTCTATTCCCCATGTTAAACATGAGAAGGTCTGTTTCAATTTCTGAGAATAAGATTGTACCTAGTTATACCTTGGCCCACACCAGCCAGTGCCTAGATGTACCAATTGAAGACCACCAGCTTTTACCTCTACCCATACTACAAGCAGGATTAAGTTAATACAAAAAAAAAAGGATGAGACAACACTTTTCTTGACCCATATGCCTAGGGGAATCATGCCAACTTAACAAATACAATGCTATTTTACTGGTACAGGTATGGGTCTGTTACCCAGAATGCTCTAAAAGTCTACTAGAAAATCATGTAAACATTAAATAGACATAATAGGCTTATTTTGCTTCCAATAAGGATAAATTATATCTTAGTTGGGATCAAGTACAAGGTACTGTTTTATTATTACAGAGAAAAAGGAAATCATTTGTAAAAATTTGGATAAAATCGAGTCTATGGGGCAAATTACTAAAGGGCGAACTATGGTGAAAATTCGCTAGCATGACGTCATTTTGGGACTTCACCGATTTACTAATGGGCATAAATTTGCTAGCGAAGGAGATGGACTCTAGCGCTACTTCGCACTCTAACGCCAGGCAAATTTTCAATCTAGCAAATGGACGTAACTACGCAAATTCACTAAGATGCGGATTTTAATGAACGTTACCTCTTGCACCATACTTGCCTTTGCAACCTCGGACCAGGCAAAGTGCAATAGAGTAGATAAGAGTTCCTCAAAAAAAATTTGAAAAAGTCCCAAAAAATGCTGGCGACTTTTCAGTTTTTCAGGGTGATAGGCTGCAAAAGATCGTAATATTTTTTTAGGGTACCTGGCTTCCCCCCTACATTTCCTTACATACAGATGAAGCCACTTTGATTTGTGAGTTAAATGTGTCATGACTCAGGGTTAATTGAAGAAACTGTGTTATCTAAAGTCATCTTAACTCATTTAATGCATTTAACCTTTTCATTAGCATACCAAAGCACCATTGTTCACAATGGTGAATGCTTTAATTAGATGGGATGTTGTGACGCAGTTTTCTGTGTTAAATGAGATAAATGGGATATCTGTGTTTAGTTATTCTGTGTCAAACAGACAAACCAAAGTGGCTGCATCTGTATGGCACATAATCTATACACTGGGCACATGTGTAGGGCATTATAACAACTCTATTTTCTTTTATTAAGGTTCCCTGGGCTTGTGTAGTGTAATATATTTGCTGCAACATATACGTCCATTGAAATTTAACTACCTGCTGTATGCAAATTAGCCAACGCTAGCGCAACTTTGCTTTGCTTGTCAAATTAACGCTAGCAAAACTTTGCCATCGTTCGGTGCCCTGGACGCAACTTCACATTTTAGTGAATTAGCAAAGTGTGGCGATGTGAGCGAAGCCGTTGCTGGTGAATTTCTGGAGATTAGTGAATTTGCCCCTATGGGAGATGACCATAATTCATAGCTTTTTGGATAACGGGTTTCCAGATAACGGATCCCATACCTTTATATACAATAATGGTACAAGGTTGATATAATGGTCTGGTTTTTGACAAAGGAAGGGATAAACTGACCAAACTAAATCACTTACAAGGCAGCTTTTTCATTCCATTTCAATCAATATCTCTATCGACTGCATGTGCTTCCTAACTGATCAATCTGTAGTAAATGCATTTAAAACAATTAGCTTTGGATCAAACTAAAGAAACCTTATGGATCAATCGCAATTGACTGCTATTGAGTTCAGTTCCACTTGGATGCTTTGGGAAACAGAGGAATATTTTCTGTTCATGATTATTTGCTGGGAATAAAAAAAATCTCCCAAATCATTCTTATATTCAGCTGTGTTGATTTCAGAAAACTTTGGAAAGTATAAACAGTTCAAGACAATCATGATCAAATAAAGTGTTTTTAATATAAAATCAATCACTGCTTCTTCAAAGAAATAGCATCTTGTGGTGGGGAATATTTAGGGCCTTATTTATCAAAATCTGAATTTTTGTTATTGTAATTAAAAAAGCCTGACCAAACTAGAATCCATGATTGGACCTTATTTATTATAAAAATAATAATGATTTAATCGGATCGGGACGAAAAAATCGAATGAAAATCTGTATCGTTAAGAGTTTTTTCCTCGAATGGCTCAAATTGTATGGGCTTTTTCCCGAAAAGCCAGAATTTTTCAGATTTTTGTCAGAAAAGTCTGAAACAGTCGGATTTTGACTATTTCATTTTTTTTTTACTTATTGATGGAGTAAGCAGGGCAGTGCACACTATAGTACATATGAACCGCCCAACCTGCTCTGATAAATTACATGCAATTCATGGATGCAAGGCTGGACCTGGCACTAATTCCAAAAGTCTTGTAATGACTTGCCTTCATTGCTGCAACTGACATGTGGCAGCGACTTGGCGCTACACACCATAACGGACTCCATTAGGGCACAAATGCAGTAAGCAAAATATGTGCCACAACTTCTGTCTGATTTGCCAAAATAGATGTTAAAGGGGTTGTTCACTTTCCAAACACTTTTTTCAGTTCAATTGTTTTCAGACTGTTCACCAGAAAAAAAGACTTTTTTCAATTACTCTCTCTCTCTTTTTATTTTTTACTGTTTTTTCAAAATCTAAGTTTAAAGTTGAATGTTCCTGTGTCTGGTGTTTGAGTCTGGCAGCTCAGTAATTCACTCTAAACTGTTACAATTTTGCAACATTTAGTTGATACATTTCTCAGCAGCATTTTATCATTTCTTAACAACTATTGTATCAATTCTAACAGTTGCCTTTAATGAAACTCAGGGATTCTGCTCAGCAGGAACAAAGATAAGAAATGTATTAACTAAATGTTTCAATTTAGAACAGTTTACAGGGTCGGCGACCCCTCCTCCCAAGGCTGCTTTTTAAGGTGAAAAATTTCACTTTTCACTTCAATATTAGAAAAAGTGTCACAAAGAAATTAGAAAGTAACTGAAAATGCTCATTATTTCTGGTGAACTATCTGAAAACAACTAGGTGTTTGAAGATGAACAACCCCATTAAATTGTGGCCTTATTGGTGTATCTTGCAAGCTACATGAGACATTATTTACTTGCCACCTGCTAATACACTGGAATTATGGGAAAATTATGAATTGTTGCTAAAAACCATGGCAATATGCATCCATCTAAACTCTGCCCTTGCGAAAGTAGTCACATAGTCAGTCATATCTATGCAGACAGTCCATGACTTAACTACTGGAATTGAAGTCTTTCTGTATGTGACTCTAGAGCAGGGACCCCAATCTTTTTTAACCATGAGCGACAAATTTAAGAAGAGTCGAAAAGCAGCACAAGCATGAAACAAGTTCTTGGGGATGTCAAATAAGAGCTGTGATTGGCTATTTGGTAGCCCCTATGTGGACTGACAGCCTATAGGAGACTGTTTGGCAGTACACCTAGTTTTCATGCAACCAAAAGTTCCCTCCAACTCTAGATTTATAAAAAAAAAACACCTGCTTTGAGGCCACTGAGAGCAACTTCCAAAAGTTTGTTGATCAATATGTTGCTAATGAGTCACTGGTTGAGGATCACTGCTCTAGAGGACAGCTGTGCCATCTCTAAAATTCTGTGTGCTCTTGTAGGAATGGACACAGAAGCAACCATACCTTGTCCCACTAGCATCTCTCGGTTATGGGCATACTCATAACTAAACAGCACATCCATTTTCAAATATTTCTCTGTAAGCATTAATGGGTTACATATGAAGAAATTAATATAGCCGTACACTAAAAAATACTGTACAGTGTTGCTGAGTTTTGGATTTCAGGCAGAAAAGCTAAAACACAGCTGCTTTACCTTAACATTTTTGGGCTCATTTATTGCACCTTTCCTTAGGGAATATGCATGTACAGTAGCTCCCATAGGTTAAATTATTTGGGCTCCTACAATGGCACTTTGGGGGCATAGCAACTGTGACGGCACAAAAGAAGAGGCCTGTGACGTGAGCTCCATTGCTGGCAGCAGGTGCTAAAGCAGAGATAACAAGGTGGCAAAAAAAAAATCACATCTACGTAAAAAAAAAAAATTCACATGTACAAAATAACTTTTACACATATGCAGAGATACACTGTTAGACCAATTCTGTATCTTATTTGGAGAAATATCTCTGAAAAGATATAGATATGGGATCTGTTATCCAGATACCTGTTATACAGAAAGTTCCAAATTACTGACTCTATTTTATTCAAATAATCAGATTTTTTAAAAATGGTTTCCTTTTTCTCTGTAATAATAAAACAGTACATTTTACACCATGTTTACATGATTTTCTATTAGACTTAAGGTATGGAGATCCAAGATCCGCTATCCAAAAAAAACCATTTCCCGTGCATTCAGGTCCCATACCTGTATAATCATTCATATTCCATCCTTTTTTTTCATCCTCACAACACACTCCAAAGGCTTACTGCCTCTCTCACACGCACAGACAGGACAGAGTTCAGACATTTTATTTGGAAACTGTCTCTACATTATCCAGTCAGCAAAAATATCGAACAGCCTAATATAAACCCTGTTTCAGCCACCCACAAACAGGAGCCCTAGATAATATGCAGTATAGGACCAGTTTTCACCAGAACACCATTAGTAATAATGTAATTTTCAATACAGCTAATTTCAAACAGTCCTTAAATGTCTTACAGTCAGTATGCTGTGAAAGCATTGCATCATGTCAGGAACACATTCAAGTAATATATATGTCTGTGTGATTAATGTCTGTTTCATAATTACTCTGCAAGGAGAACATGGAAGCTGACAAGTGGTGTTAGCACTAGAAGGGAAATCAAGTGCTGTCACTAAAGGAAGTGGGGCTCTCAAGAGTGTAAAATAGTGCAAATAACTAAAGGGGAAAGGTGGGTGGTCCACGACCAACCCCAGAAGGTATACTTCAGGAGTAAAAGTGCTAGATGGCCCAGTATTGATTTATTTGTGGACAGCTTTACTCAGCCGCTTTAATAACCAAGTAGCTGTTTGGATGATCACACAATGGGCCAGATTCAATTCAGTGAGAAAAAAATGATATCGTGTGAAACGTCATGGACAAGATTCAATTTGAGGAGGAAAAACTTTTCACCAAATTCAGTTCCAGTTTTTCCCATAGACTTCAATAAAGTTTTCACATGACAAACCATGAGTTTTTCTGAATTGAATTGCATCTCAAATTGAATCTCGTCCATGACTTGAATCTGGCCCAATGCATGAAAAGTGTCACGCACTTATGGTGTTTATGTAGACCCAACTGTCAATGAGGCCTAGTGCTTGATACAATATGTACATAATGAAATTTAAAGGTTTAGTCTTCCCAAAAAGAGACCAGTTTTTATCTATTTATATGTAATTAAAAGTTCTCTGATGGAAACTCATTAATTAGTAGCCTCCCCAAACATCTCTCCATCCCCTTACTTGTGAAATGAGAATTGGTTTGCAGCTTACTTTAATTATATTCATTCAACACAATTCATTATAAAACCAGCGCATTTTGATTGCTCTTCTCCAGTTTGTTGATCAATATTAATAAGATGTTTATGACCCAGGGGCGAATTTAAATTGAGTTTATCCAAGACTTAAGTTATAAAAACATTATCTTTTGAACCCCCCAACACGAATAACATTACAGAAATCACTAATATTAATTGTACCAAGCCAGATGTTCCTAAAATTCCTATTCATATCATTACATATTGACTAGTGATGGGCGAATCGGTCCCTTTTCGCTTCACCGTATAATTCTCAAAAAGGCGAAAATTTTCAAAACGCATTGAAGTCAATGGGCGTCAAAATAATTTTTGACGCAAGCGGCAATTTTTATACGTTTTTTGTCCAAATGCATTAAAGTCGAATCATTTTGACAAGCACCAATTTTTTTGTTGCGGCAGATTTTTTGCTGGTGAAATGCAGAAATTCGCCACAAATCCATGCCTGACAAATTTATTCGTTCATCACTAATATTAGGGATGCACCGCACCTAGGATTCGGTTTGGGATTCGGCCAGGATTCTGCCTTTTTCAGCAGGATTCGGATGAATCCTTCTGCCCGCCTGAACCGAATCCTAATTTGTATATGCAAATTAGGGGAGGAGAGGGAAATCGCGTGACTGTTTTTCATAAAACAAGGAAGTAAAAAATGTTTTCCCCTTCCCATCCCTAATTTGCATATGCAAATTAGGATTCAGATTCGAATTGCGGCCGAATCTTTTGCAAAGGATTTTAGGGTTCGGCTGAATCCAAAATAGTGGATTCAGTGCATCCCTAACTAATATTGACTAGTGTTAATTGCTTTGCCTTTCTTGTCAATAATACATGTTTCAGCCATGCAAGAGATCGAGGCAGGCCCGGACTGGCAATCTGTCGGTTTCAGCAAATGCCAGAAAGTCAGTATTTAGTGGGCTGGTGGGGGCTTATTGGGCCTCTGTGTACCTGAAATGCCAGGGCCTATTTTAATTCTCAGTCGAGACCTGGATCGAGGAGTGCAGAGGGCCCACTGGGGCCCTTAATTTATGAGCAATTTCAACAGTTACTGGTAAAATAGTTCAATTTACAGATCATTTAGGGGCCCTAAAATGAATTTGCTGTTGCTGTGGGTAACATCTAGTTGTGTCACAGTAGCCAGGGTCATGCACCTCTCCAATCGCTCTACCTCTGCCTTGCCATTTCTATATACTGGCTTCTGCTACAATTTAGGATACCGAGGGGCACATTTACTAAAGGGCGATTGTGGATGTTTAGAGAAAATTCCCCAAAAAGAGAATTTGCCACACATCACCTATTTACTAAATGGCAAAGAGGACAATTCGCAAGCGAAAAAACTCAGCTCTAGAGAACTTTCGCACCGTTTTGCCAGTCAATTTTCACTGAATATTCTCTACCAAAAATCTGGTAATTTATGGTAAAAATGCTAACACTACCCTTTTTGCTGGTATGGTGTATTTCACCAGGTTCAGGCTTGCGAACTCCCATAATAAAGATAGAGCAGCCACTTTTAAATTGTAATCAACATTGGCCTTTACATGCTACTTGTTTTATGGCGGAAATTTGTCGTGCCTACTACTATTGTATGGGGAAATATACTGGCGAATTGAATTTGAACTTACAATTTTTAGTATATATAGAGATGTGTTGTGAAAATACACCTGGCAAAGTGAGGAAAACTGTGAAGTTAGTAAATGTGCTCCTGAGACTGAAATGCAATGCTTTTCACAACTCTGCCCATCGTATATATAAATATATATGGGCATATACTCATTCCCCTCTTCTAAATTTTATTCCTCCTTCCTTATTTTATTAGATTTTCTCTAAATAATTTCAACCTTGAACAATTTCTAAAAAGATATTTCTATAGATAACCTAAAGCTTAGTATAGTAGGTCTCATTTTACTCCTACACAATACACTATAAACAACTGCTATCTGCTAAGTGGAAAACTCAGTGCCATGTTTTCACTCTGCTGACTCTTGAACTTGCCATCCACAGACCTTGTGTCTAATACCCCCTTCTCCTTATAGTGTAAACAGGGGCCCACTTTACCTACTTTTTCTGTTAGCATTTTTATGTAATATGTATGCTTCACGTGTCCACCTGCTAATTTTACATCCCTGCTGAATATGGTGGAGCTTTATAAATGCTTGTTATAAATTATAATAAATACAAGAGTGTTCTGTGCATCCCTATAAACAGGCTCATTATTGTACATCACTGTAGTCTCCCTGTGATCCTTGCCTTTTGACTACATGATGGACTTTATTGCAGGATGTTATTGTGCTACTTTAGCCAGTATATCTCTGTTGTAATTAATGATCAGGGTTCAGCAGAAGTGGAGGAAACTAAGATCTCATGATAGACTTGTAATTTCCAAACATTACAATTTTAAAATACTCAAATCTAAAGGGCAGATTTATCAACATGTAAGATTAGAGCTCAACAAAAAAAAATCACCCATTTCTATGGGATTTTTAGAACCGTATTTATCAATGGATGAATGTTAGAGTTCGCCATTTCACAAATAAGTTTCTAAAAATCCCATAGGAATGAATAGAAAGTGGGGGGGGGGGATTTTTTTGTGGTGAGCTAATCTTACATTTTGATAAATTTGCCCCCAAATCTTACTGTATGTTGGACCTAAATGTTCTGTGTCCTAGAGAGTTTAACAATACTAAGATGTAGGACTTTTATTGGTTTATTGTCACAGTAACAACTTACAGACAAATACCAATTTCTCTTATTCCACAAACTGTTTATGACAATGTTTCATAAAGTACAATCTGCCTTCATATTCCCTACATTGCACTGATCACACTGCTTACTTTATAGGGTGTTATAGAGTTTGATAAAGCTTTAAGGAATAGGTCACCTTCAAGTTAACGTTTAGAATGTTATAGAATGCCTAATTCTAAGCAACTTTTCAGTTGGCTTTTTTTTAAAGTTTTTGCATTAATTGCCTTCTTTTTCTGACTCCAGCTTTCAAATGGGGGTCACTGACCCCACCTAAAAACAAGTGCTCTGTATGGCTACAAATATATATCTATTGCTATTTTGTAATAATCACCTCTCTATTCAGGTCCTCTCTTATTCATATTCCAGTTCTTATGCAAATGAATGCATAGTTGCTAGGGTTATTTGGAACCTAGCAACCAGATTGCTGAAATTGCAAACTGGAGAACTGCTAAGTAAAAAGCTAAATAATTCAAAAATCACAAAAAATGAAAACCAATTATAAATTATTATTATATCAATCTCTACGTCATTCGAAAAGTTAATATAAAGGTAAACAACAGGTAAAGAAATTGTAAATAAAAAAATACATTAAAAACAATGAATTAATCATAGCAACTAACCAAAGTCTTTGTGAGGGCCAGGTTACATGCTCTAAGCCTTCAGCAAAGGGAGTAAATTATATCTCTGACAAAGTTATCTCATGGTTTATCACATGAAAACTCATGGGGGCAGATTTACTAAAGGGTGAAGTGGCTAATGCTAGTGACTTTTCGCCATAAATCACATCCACAGGGACATCGCCAATTCACTAAGGATCGCTTACCGTGGTGGTCTAGTGGCCAGCGGGGATGCCCGCCGCATGCTTCCTTCTGTCTTTGTTGCCAGTTCTCCTATGGCGTGCGGTGCGCACTTCCTGGTTTCACGAGCCGGCGTGATGACGTCTTTGCACATTGGCGCGAAATTCAAAGGTATTTAAAGGGACTTTGAATTTGAATGAGTTGCCCGTTGTTAGGTCTAACTTGTTTAGTTCCTGGGTGATTATGTCTACATGAATCCTTTTGTGTATCCTGGTTTTGACCCTTGCCTGCATGCCTGACTATTCTGAACTCTTCAAACCTGGTCCTTGCCTGTGAGACCTTGCTTGAACTCTGGCTGTACCAACCCAGCCTGTCTGACCACGCTATTCCGTTGGTTCCGTTGGTTGTGGCCTTGGAAAACAATCATGCCCCTTTGCTCGTCCAGAACTCTTGCTTGACTCCTCTCTTATTAAGACCTGGCGGAAAGAGACCGTCGCTAGCATTCGTTCGCACTCTATCGCCAGGCAACATTCATTAAAGTGCCAGAGTTCATTTCGCCAGAGTTGACTTCACCACCTCAGAACAAACGAACTGAAAATGAAGCTAGATCTTCCTCAATCTTACGTCATTAACATCATTTCCTGTCTGCCAAAAATGCATTAAAGTTGAAAAAACGCTGTCGATTTTTTCCTTTTTTTTAACCGGGATTGCCTGCAAAAGTCCTAGTTTAAACTTTTTTGGGTTAACATTTTCCCCCAGAAATTTGGGGGCCATGGAACATTCATTTTACAGTGGGCTCATGTCTAGGGTAATATATGATCTCTTTTGTCTTTATTAAGGTTCCTTGGACATTTGTAATAAAAAGTGGCCACTTCAAGCATTTGCAGCAACAGCTTTAATAAAGATGTCTATACAACTTTAATGTACCTGCCCTGTTCAAATTGACCTAAGCATAAGATCACCATCGACTTTTTTCTAGGCATAAACGAACGCTAGCGAATCTTCGCTATGAAATGCTCTCACTGAAGAAGTATTGCTAGCAAAAATTTGCCAGCGTTCAGCGCCCAGGACACAACTTCGCATTTTAGTGAATTAGCTTAGTGGTAGTGAATTTGCGCCTGGCAAAGTGGTGTGAATTGTGTGAAGCGGTCGCTGGCGACAATTCGCCTTTTAGTAAATCTGCCCCATGGACGAGATTCAATTTGAGGAGAAATAACTTTTCTCCAAATTCCGTTCCAGTTTGTTTCCATAGAATTCAATAGAGATTTCACGTGATAAACAATGAGATAAGGTTTTTTGAATTGAAATGAATCCAATAGAATCCCATGATAAACCTTTTTCTCATTGAATTGAATCTGACCCAATGACTGCAGATTAGAAGAGTATTTGTACAAAGAAATAGCATCTAAAAACATTAGTGGGTGAATGTAATATGTTACAATAGCTCAAAAAACCTGCGCAAAGACACTTGCCAACGTTAGCGACCATGTTTGCATCCTTTTTGACTGATTACAGACCTCAACGACTTCATTGCAAAGTTTGCGAACAAATGGCTTTTGCGAATATTCGTAGTGTATGTAATAAAATGTTGTAATCACAAAGCGTATTTTAAGACAAAATATTTAACAAAACTCCAGAGCAGGTACTAACGCTAAACCTTTGCTTACCGATAATTTGCAATGCCAGCGTATTCTTTTATATTGCCAGCAGTACTAAACTTTCACAAAGACGCCATTTAAAATAATGCTTGCGACTTTTAATTACATTCCTCCTTAAGGGGCCTATTTATGAAGTCTTGATTTTTTATGGTCAAGTTTTTTAGGGGGGAAAAAACTTGAATTTTTAGAGATTTATTATACCCAAAAGCTGCTAAAAATCTGAATCTAAAAATACTCCATCTAAAATCTGGCAAGGTCAAGTAAAAGTCAATGGCAGATCTTGACATTGTGATCTAAGATGGTTTTCGTAGAATAATCTGAAAAAATTGGGGTTTTCAGGCAACAACTTGGAAAAATCGTGTGACTTGGCCATCAGATTAGAAAAATTCAAGACTTTTCCTGCAGTAAATTTTTCAAGCTGATTTTTTGATAAATAAGTTAAATTCATTCGACTTAGTTTTAATAAAAAAAATGGGATAAATGTTGAGTTTTAGTAACTACCCCCCTAAGTATTAGGTGTATTAGTGCAATGGGTGTCTTACATCACAAAACGTTTTCAGAATCAAGTGCATAGTTACAGAGACTACTTTCCACATTGCACAAAATGAGCAATGCTTATTTTTGGACTAAAACTTTTAAAAATTCCCAATCATTGTATATAAAAGGAAAGGTTTATCATTGATTTTTGGATTAAATCAATTAAATTAAAACATGCATTTATTTAAAAGGCTAAAAAGATTGAAAAGTATATACTATAATTTTGCCTTCTGTAGGCATGATAAATTGTTGACAGTGAATCAATTTCTTTTTTCATTCTTAAGAAATATTTAAAATGTTTGGCATTATTGCATAGTTATTGCTTAAGTGTAAATGCAGTGCAGAAATGTTTCTATGCATTCTGCCATCTGTGGCTGTCTGTGAGGATCAAAATGTTGCTGCCTGTTGTCGCTTTGATGGTGATTGATGGGCACTTGTGCTGCACATACAAAAGAAACATTGTGGCTCTGCTGCAACGTGTTGTCATCATTCAGAGCACTAAAGTTTCCTTTGGTTTTCTTAATGTCCAAAGTAGGCCTGGTCAGTCCAATCAGGCCAAACAACAAAACCTGCACTGCCCAATATTAGTCAACATTTTTCACAGTCCTTTATACACAGTTGTTTGTTTTTGTTAGTCCTTTCCAACATCCCGTAGAGAGACTTGCAGCTCACTGGCTGCAGGCACCATCAACACCTCAATTGCACCTGTGACTCCTCTTTATGCAGGGTATCCCTCTGCTCCAGTAAAAGCCAGGTGTGTACCTGGGTGGAATGGGAAGGCCCACCCTGTACCTTCTCTCCCATTCCAGAGTCCGGGCCCTGAAAAACTAAGAAAACACAACAACTGGTGTTGCTACCAAATAACCCCCAGGCTCCTTCCCTGACACACACACACTGCTTAAAGGGACCACAGCCCAAATAATGTAGAAAATATACCTCCCATCAAGGACTCAACCCTGGTGTCCTCTACAATATATATATATATATATATATATATATATATATATATATATATATATATATATATATATATTTATATTAAATAATAATATTAAATAAAAACAGATGTTTTTAATGGCAGGTTGCTGTCATTGATACATTATACAGTATATTCATATTAAAATTAAAAGTGAATTCCACTTGACAGCTAAAGTTGAATGGGTTATGTCCTCCATTACACCAATAGTGTAGCTGTAAGCTAGGTTGGAATGATCTAAGCACAATTCTGAACACGATTGACACATTCTTTTATTACCTTAAATACACATATACTTTCTATAAATTAGTGTACACTATTTCCTTTATAATACAAAGTCAAAGCCGCTTAACATTCAGTGAGATTTATCACAGAGAAACAGTTAGTATCCTGTTGTGGTCAGTCACTTAAATTATACTTTGATAAAACCATATCAAATATGAGTTAATAGAAAATGTATAAAAGAGAAGTTTGACAACCCCCTATAGTGGTATGCAGGTCTCTTAATTTTTATTTTCTATAAAAAGCAGTCAGTTTCAAGACCTATAATACTGTAAAAGTATCACCAGTCAATAAAAAAATAAAATGCCACTTTTGTATTCTACAATGCATTAATCAACAATAAAAACATTGCAAAAGAATAAAATAGAGATAGATTGCTCCAACCCTTAGAAATAGAGATTGAATGTGCCATGATAGTGGGAGACCTATTTTTGTAATTGTAGAACCCTGGGCAAAAAGTCAATTGGTTAGCCCCCTGCATCAACTATGCAGTTTTTAAGGGTTAATATTGTATTGGCTGTCTCGGCATTGCTGGCAATTTGTACTCAAGGATAACCAGGTGCCTTCAAGGATGACTCATAATCAGGTAGCTATATACCCATTTTATGGATGTGGTATAGAGAGCTAATAATTGATGAAAATGAATTTACACTGACATTAATTGATGGTAGACTCCCTTTAATGATGGTACCTGATAAATTAAACTTTTATCCATTAATGTTAGAGGCCCTGCTATGAGCACCTTTCCAACAATAATTAAGACCTCCACCTTCAGTTTGTCAAAATAGCATGTTACATTGTACTCAAAATATAAAAGGAAACAGGGCAAAACAAAATGGCTATTGATGCATAGACACCTCAGGCCCCCATCGTGCGTACATTCTTCCTGCTTGCAGTCGCCACCAGGGCCAGGGAGGGAGGTTGGGGGCAGCGACAGTAGCGGATCCACTAGGTTTTTTCCTGGTGTCCTGCCGGCCCAGTCTGACCGAGTACTTGATACAAAAGGGTGGACAGGGCATGGCATGTAGGCTGGCAGTACAGAGGCAGAGTACAGTTTATCCTGGGGCGCAGGTGTTTCTTACGGGAACACTTGCGCCCAGGTGTATAGTAAATTAACTCTTCTGTTTTTATATAGTTACATAGTTAAATCGGGTTGAAAAAAGACAAAGTCCATCAAGTTCAACCCCTCTAAATAAAAAACCCAGCATCCATACACACACCCCTCCCTACTTTCACATAAATTATATATATCTATACTAACTATAGAGTTTAGTATCACAATAGCCTAGTAAAGACTTTTATCACACACAGTAATTTATCTACATCTGACCTGAGTAGGAACAATAAAACAAGCTGAAGGTGCAGTAAATCTAAAGATAATATCACAGTATATGCTGAGATACAGGCACATAATAGTGTTTGCCCGTCTGTAGAGAGCACAGGATTATCTACTTTTTTGGTAATCCTAAACATTGCACTTGTTATTAAATGGTATTAACTTTATATTAATCTGTCTTCAATTGATTCTGCTATATTTATCTTTGGAATAATACAAGGTTGCTCTTGCTGAAAACATTAGCAGGATTATGTAAAAATATGTTAAACCTTAGTAGAACATAAAGGAAAACACATCAATATAGTGCATATTACCCATCATAAGCGGAAAGTAGTATGGAGTCCCTAAAAATTTTTAGATGCTGGAATCTATAAAAGGAATTATACTATAGTTATGCTTCTAGTCATATGTACTTTATTCATACATTTATTATAAGGACAATTGCCTTTTTCATTCATGAGTTCCAAACTTTTGCTTATTTCCATGGTTCTCTACAGGAGCGCTTTATTTTTATTTTTTTAAAGAAAGCACTTATTTTTTCCATAAATTGACAAGTATGATGTTGTGCAGTACAAATATTCTTTCTGTGACTATTAATTTGCATGTACACATATGAGTGGAAACAGACACATTGCTAACATAGGCAGAGACATTCTCCATAGGCTCCATTCAAAATATATTGCAATTAAAGCAATAGCAACAAACAAATGAACCCGTTTTAAAGTAAATAAAATAAAACTTTGTGTTGTTCTGCACTGGTAAAACTGGTTTGTTTCAGAAATACTACGATAGGCTTTTAGATTTAGGGGCAGATTTACCTAGGGTCGAATATCAGGGTTAATTAACCCTCAATATTAGACTGTCGAAGTTAAATCGAATATCGAAGTCAAAGGATTTACCGCAATTCATTCGATCGATTTTAATCCATAGATCGAACGATTATTCGACCAAAAAAAGATTGCAAAGCCTATGGGAACCTTCCCCATAGGCTAACATTGACTTCGGTAGGTTTTAGGTGGCAAACTAGGGGGTCAAAGTTTTTTTTAAAGAGACAGTACTATCGAATGGTCTAATAGTCGAACGATTTTTAGTTTGAATCTTTGATTCGAAGTCGAAGGTCAAAATAGCCAATTCAATGGTCGAAGTAGCCAAAAAAACCCATTCGAAATTAGAAGTTTTTTCTATTCTATTCCTTCACTCGAACTAAGTAAATGGGCCCCTTACTGTTGGACTGTGAAAAGCAAGTCTTAACAATAAACTCATATAACATGAATAATAAATTACTGTAATTTATCTACAGTACTTTTTATGGCCCTCAATAATTAGCAGGATTCTGTGGCATTTGTGAATGGAATAAAACACATCATACGTTCCAGTCTTTTATATACAATAAAAATACATTGCATAAAATGTCCCCTATGTAAAACCCTGCTTTGTTTGAATAAACTAATTTCATAAAATATACTTTTTTAGCAGTGTGTGCCATTGGGTAATCTTCAATAGAAAATTGGCATTTTAAGGGCCGCCCCCTGGGATCATATGCGTTACTGTGCACACAAAGTAACCAAACTAGGATAATTGGATGCTGTTTCTTTTACCATTTATTTAATTGTAAACCTTTGTCTGTTCACTATAAAATTATTTGGCATCTATGTCATCAGCTGTTTTGGCATAGAGTGTTTCTGCACTAAATCACTAGCAATGCTCAGCGATTTATTTCAAGATGACCAGGCAATGTGATTCATAATATCATCAGCATAAATGTATGTTCTACAAATACATCTCTCTCTCTCTCTTTAAACTATGTGAACTAAAACTGTGACTGTAGGTTTAAAGCCAAAGACAAGATGGTCTGTGTCCATTAGATACTCCCTACTAAAGGCTAAGCATTAATTTATTAAAGACAATTTTTGCTAAGAGACTATTTGGAGGTTTGAAACTATCCTTACACATGACCTTTTAAAGGAGAAACAATCCCCTTATTATAAAAACACTACCCCCCTACCCACATAGACCCCCCCCTCCTCCACCCCCCAGCCTAGCTGCTACCCCGGGCAAATGCCTCTAACTTACTCCTTGGTGCAGATTCAGGGATCAGAGTTCACAGCAGCATCTTCCTGGTATTTGGTAATCTAACAACGAGACCGGCGTGGCGTCGCATGCGCAGTTGTAGCAATTTCCCGGCTCACAACAAATGCACATGCGCAAAAATTGGCGGGAATAGCTGAAGCGGCAGTAGAAGACATGAAGACCCGGAATATGGCTGCCATGAAAAAATCCGAATATTAGTAAATCGGCCCCTTAGTGAGACCTGGCTGATATTTACATGAATTGAATTTCAATCAAACATTAGTACCACATTGTATAATTATAAGCAAAAGTTGATCAAATCAAATGACCTATGTTTCTTCCCATACTCCAAAAGCATACAGGTAGGTTTATTGAGTCCTGATCATAGACTGAAAGCTCAAATGGATGAGGGACTTAAGTGATATAATATATAATGATGCATAATCTCTGTAAAGCACTACTTTATTTGTTGGTGCTATTTAATTTAATTAAAAGGACAAAAATAATTATAAAACAATATTGTTTGAATAACGAATTATAATTTAAAATAGTCCGGTACAAAGACTGTTCATCATTAGTGGAACTTAAATTCTAAGATCCCTACATACACACACAATAAGGTCAGTTTAATCAGGACTGGCTTGACATGGAGAAAGCTTTCAAACTTGTCATATAAAGGGCAAGACACCATTGCTGGATGTGCCACCATGTTGCTACATGTATGGCAAGCTGTTACACAGTGGAAATATTGAAAAGTAGCACTGCTTTAAAATGTTATTAGCCATGAAGATCTGTTAGTCCCTAGTAGAAATACAGTGAGATCCACAACTGCCACCTATAAATCCAAGCTCTGGTAAAATGAATTCTAGAAAAACCAATACTGCTCTTATTACTAACTTAATTTTACGAAGATACCAATAGACACTATAGATAGATTGTAGCATAGGTGGCTATGCCATTTCCAGCTGGATCAGAACTGTCCAGAAACAGATAAAAGTCAGTTACATCCATTCTGTAAAACCTCTGAACATGCCAGTAATTAGGGGTTCATCAAAATCTAAATTTTTGGATTTTGCCAAATATTTCCAATTAAATGTGATAAAAATTGCATCAATTGCAGACAACAAAATGTCACTTTCAGTCCTTCAGTATTCAGCAAAATCCAAATCCAGAAATGTGCTATGATTGAATTACTAATTACTAAACAAATGCTGGATTAGCTGAATCCCCATTAGTAATACACCTGCTCCCCAGTTTGTAACAGTTTCTGTTCAAGTTGGTGGCACCTAGACAGGTGGCTCTGCTGCCTACAAATGGTTCTAACCCTGCCTCTTTTTAATTATTTGCCCTGCTTAACCATGTTCACTATACAATATTACATTTTATATTGAGTTTTGCTTGCATCATGTTGTTGGCATCTGTCAATGTGTGTGTTCCTGGTCCAAAAAGATGTTTAAATGTTGTCTTAATTCTTGACCCCATTCCCCACCCAACACTCTTATGGTCATTTATTCAGTGAAATGCTGATTTGAAAACATTATCTCTTCCAAACTGTGTTTATCCTTCTGTATAATATCCACAACAGCTGTGCAGAATTGCACCTGCTCTCGAAAAAACAGGAAGGGGGGCTGATTGTCACCTAATAGATGATCTCTCTATCCAAATACATCTGTAATCTGACTTTCATTTACACTTGTAATTTATTTCTTTCCAGATTCACTTCTGGTTACTAGTCATATAGAGTTAGAAATGTATGAGATGACATTCCAGTTAAAACCTTTACCAAATGTATTGGCTACAGAATTGTTTGGGATTGCTTTATTTTTGTTCATCCCAATACTGCTTATATTCCCAATTGTGAACAGGTTTAGAAGGGGCCCTGGTACAGGTAGGCAGAACATCCAGATAAGGTAGATGATTGTCAGACTCTTGAAATTAACCAAATTGTAGTGCCATCTAAATAATACATATTGCCAAAAACTGAAAAACTGACAGACTTAAGCAAAGGGTTGAACTGTGCAGAAGGGATACAGGATAAAACCAGATGGGCCCCTGGGGCCTAGACCTGATCCCCATGGCTGCTTGAGCAACTCCCTGACCCTGAAACCCGGGGGGGGTGCAGTTGGTGGTCGTTTTGCTGGCAGGGCACCCAGGGGTGTCTGTGGGCCCCTTAGTCCAACACTGCTTAAGCATCTCCCTTCGAAGGGTGCAGAGCGTACTATTGCTAAGTGCAGGGCAGCCCTGTCTTTCCTGACTGCCATAGTAAGTACAGTAGTACGTACAGGACCCCATTGCTGACACTCCCTAATTTCTGAATGACTACAGAACAAGTCAAGTCAAGTGGATTTTATTGTCATTTCAGCCATATTCAGTAATACAGTACATAGTGGAAACGAAATTGCGTTACTACACATAAGATTATATGAGGGTATATCAAGTGTGAGTTCTTAAGGTGAACACTAAACAGTCCTGGTGGGCAAGGTAAACATACATTTGTGTAAAGTATTTCAGAGGTTTATGCAGTTCTTTATGAATATATTCAGTTCAGTCCTTGGGAGTTGAGATGCCTGATGGCTTGTGGAAAAAAACTGTTGCACATTCTGGAAGTCAGCGCCCTAATACTGCAGTATCTTGTGTACAGGGTGGGTGCCATCCCAGACAATGCTGGTAGCCTTCTGAAAACAGCGGGTGTGGTAAATAACCATAATGGCCGGAAGTGAGACCCAATGATCTTTTCTGCTGTCCTCACCACCTGCTGCAGGATCTTGTGATCCTATACAGAACAGTTTCCATACCAGATAGTGATGCAGCTACATAAGATGCTTTCAATAGACCCTCTGTAAAAGATAGTGAGGATAGATGGTGGAAGATGGTCTTTTTTCGGTTTTCACAGAAAGTAGAGACGTTGCTGTGCCTTCTTCACTATAGAGTTGGTGTTAATGGTCCAGGAGTGGTTCTCCTCCAGATGTACCCCAAGGAATTTAGTACTCTTGACGATTTCCACTGGAGATGCGTCAATGTACAGGGGAGAGTGATCACAACGTGGTCTCCTGAAGTCAACAACTATTTCCTTTGTTTTGTTCGTATTCATAGAAAGATTGTTAACTTTGAACCAGTCTGTTAGCCGTTTCACCTCTTGTCTGTATGCTGATTCGTTGCTGATGAGACACACCACGGTTGTATCGTCAGCAAACTTGATGATGTGATTAGACACATGACTTGGCACACAGTCATGGGTCAGCAGTGTGAACAGCAGTGGACTGAGCACTAGCATTAGCACTGGGGCGCATATGTACCCCGATGATGAAAACTGGAGGCCTGGTTCCCACTGTAAGCCGAGGTTGCGTAGTGTCTGCTGCATATCATAACGCAGGTTAGTCGCCATCAGATCCCTGCATCGCAGCAATGCCGCGCATCAGAAGACGCGCACACTGCCCGCTCCGGGGTCCATCTCGCAGGACAAATGCAGTCAGCAAGGTCTACCATCTAGGGTCTGGAGACGCCGCTGCTGCTACTGCTACCGATGCATCGCTATCTTGGATCATTATACCACAGCAGTCACAGGGGTCTAGTACCTAGGGTCCTGGAGAGGCTGCTGCTGCGCTGGCATCTGGGATCCTCGTCGATCTTGCTGCCTTGACTCCTGAACGGAAGGCTGCAAGAAGAAATACAAAAGCAGCCCCCCATGTTCCTGCTGGGATCCGCTGCTCTAACCACCACAGGCAGCGGCAGCAACAGCCCATTCGGCTGAGCCGAAACAATGTATCAGTTCCGCCAGCAGCTTAGATATATTGGTAACAGTGTATCAGTTCCCCAGCAACTCCAACTGCCAAGTCTGAGAGCCAGACCCAGTCTGTAATTAGGTTGATTACTCTCTTGCAGACAGGCTCACCCAGCCCTAAATTCAAGCCTTCCATTCCATGTCTTCAAATTTCTGCCCAATCCAAACCATGGCTTATTGATGACGTTTCATCTATTTAAATATTTTCTTTGTGTACATGGGGAAATATTTATTTTTCGTTGAATGGATGTTGTGCAGTTCCTTATCATATCAGGCCAACAGGGTTGCAACAGATCCTGTGGCAATTCACACAGCATGAAAGGCAGGGTGCAAAACAAAGTCAGATTGCGCCTTTTTTTGGCACTTTGCACCCTGCCTTCCATAGATGGGTGGGCAGTTCCCCTCTATATGGAAGGTAAGCTGTAATCTGCAAAGGTTAGTTTTGTATGTGAACTTTTGTATAAGAACAAATACATGTGGCCTTTTTTACTCTATATTCTTGACGCAATCATACAATATATAAATGCACAATAAGATAATGGATAGATATAATTTACATATATATATATATATTACATGTGTTGTTTTCTGACACATTTAGGGGTTATTTACTAAACTCTTTCGAAACCTTTTTCTGGCAGGGTTTTCGGAGCAAAAACTCGATTTTATATTGAAATAAACTAGAATTTTTTTAGATTTATTATACCCTGAAGCTGCTAAAAGTCTGAATTCGAAAATCTGCCATCTCAAACCTGGCAAGGTCATGTCGAAATCAATGGAAAATGTCCATTTTACAATTTGAAGATATCATTATCTGCACTGGGTTTAGTCCGATAACTCGAAAAAATCTAGCAATTCGGGTGTCAAATCTGTATGATTCGAGATTTTTTCCGACCCAACATTGGTTGGGAGTTTGGTCGAGTTTGGTTTTTACCAGAATTTTAGAAAATAAACCCATTAACACCTTTTATGTATTTTAAAATGTGATTGGTTTCCTTGCTGTGCTTTTCTAGACTTAGGACAAATGGCACAATAAAGATTTTGCTGATTACTGTTGTGTCCCATTACAAAGAATAGGAAGTGAAATAAGAAGCTGCAGACATAGCCCTAATAAATGAATACTGAAGCAATGTACTGAAGACATCTGAACCCAGTGTTGTACTATTCTCCTCAGTCTAATTAGTGTAGTTCTGCTTTTTCGTAAGGTTAGTACTGATGCTTAAGAACAGCTGCAGTCTGTATGTTAAATATTAAGAGTGCTATGCACGGACAGTAATGTGTTATAGCAATCAGATTCCCCTTTGCTACCTCTACACAAATACAGCTGCAATGAAGAATCCCTTTGCCAAGCTTTTGTTAACTTGTGAGATGCTACTTTTATTAAATAGTATATTCATTGTCCTAAAAAACATCTCTGTTCTCACTCTGCGCGGTTTATACATATATAAATACAAGTCAGTCATGTGTATAAATATGCCCTGAAACTTTCCTCTACAAGAACTGTATGGCTATATTATGCTGAGTTAATCTTTACTACATCACCAATTACTTATTAACCGTGATAACGTTTATTTGGAGAAAACATTTCTGGACTGCCATGGAAGCAAGTGTAATGTTAGAACCCGCAGACTTCTCTTGGCTTCACTTCAACACATTTTGAAAGGATTTAAACATCATGGCCAGAATCCATTGTGTTGAGACGGCAACATTAATCTGCCTATCCTGAGTGATAAAATTCTTTCCACTAACCAATCCCTCATTTGGTATTTAGCTAAATGCCCAGGAATAGATTTACAAATGCATACTATTAGAAATATTCGGAAAGGACCATATATAAAGATCCACCCCCTTAACTGACCTTTTAACTCAGAGAGCATTTCACTTAGGGTACGTGGCTTGAAAAAGATGTGTCATGGATTGAGTCATGCACTACAGTATAATTGCCATTTAGCCCCATAGTTTCATCACTATGATTATGCTACAAAATGTGGACTGCAATGCCAATTAAAGGGTTCTCTGTGTATATGTCAAGTCAGCCCTATGGTCCTCTTCATTTATTACAAGCATGGGATCTGTTACTTGAAAACCCGTTAAACAGACATCTCCGAATTACGGGAAAGCCTCTCCCATAGACTCTATTTAAATCAAATGATTATATTTTTTTAGAAATGAATTCCTTTTTCTCTGTAATAATAAAATAGTACCTTGTATTTGATCCTAACTAAGGTATAATTCCTTACTGGAAGCAAAACAACAGAAAGACCCTTTATTTGGAAACCCTAGGTCCCGTTCATTCTGGATAACAGGTCCCATACCTGTGTATATAAAAGTATAATACATATATAAAAGAATTTATACAATATAGAATATAATAGAATGCTTCAATTGCCTTTCTTGAAGGGCCATATAAAATATAAGCACGTTGCTGTCATTGGCCTTACTGCATTTGACTTATAAAGCTCACTGCTGAATGGTAACTACCCCAGAGTAAAATTACAGCTGTCATGTATCAGTAAATGATTAAATGACCCAAGGGCACAATAACATGTGACCAGGTGTCTGTGACAGTAAGTCATGCTCTGAGGAGCATCATTATACCACTGATATTTGCTCTACTTATCAGGATGCCTGACATGTGCAATATGACTATGACTTCAGTCCAATAGCTGCATCCTGAACTCATTTTGTACAGTAAGAAATAATGACTCTGTCAATTAATGGGGGACTATATTAATCTGCTTTAGCACAAAAATAGGGGGGGGGGTGTAAAATTACATTATACACATGTTGATTGGATGTTTGACCTTGCTATACCTGTAAAATCAAAGCACACAATTGACTAATGGTTGGTCAATACATATATAAAAGTGGTGTACTCAACTTTTCATAACCACAAACCATACATTTCCTCCAATATTCTAACCACACTAGATCAATAAAATATAATTGCTAATTAGTCAAGGTAATGGGCAAAGGCAAAGTATGTTACTACATAATCCTCCTCATAATCTCATTGAAGTGATTCCCTAATGCAGATCCTATCTTAAAGAGCAAGACTTCTTCTATATACACCTTTGGTCAGTATAAGTACAATAAATAGGAGTTTGTGTTTAAAATACATTGTATATTCTTTCAATTGAAAGGGAAAGTATATCCCATTTTCCCACATTAATTCAATGAAAAGGACTTGGACTGGACATACAGTTTGCCTATTATTTTAGTTAGGAAATATGTATGGTTTACAAAGGTTACTCCAAGCTGAAACCTGTTGGATTTATAATTTAAAGACCTTAAATCCCTGCAGTCTGAATGAAGAGTGGGGTGTTGGATTTTTTTGTAGTTAACAACTACATTAGAAATGCTATGACCTACAGTATGTATTACTGTATATGTTTTTTGTTTCTTTTTTTATTTAGTTTACTTCATTATTGTTGTTGAACTTTGTAATTTCACCTGGGGTGGGTTGAGATGTAGAAGGGTAACTGTGACCCGCAATGAATTATGGGTAGCGAGGAAGAAGCCCCATAGTAGGGTCAAAACTAACATAGACAGGTTGTATAGTGTGTGAGCTGATTGTATCTCAATGCGTATCACATCAGAATGTTGCCTGCAATTATTTCACACCAATCACAAAATGCTGCACACGGAGAAAAAAATGTGCCTGGTGGAGTGCAGCGAATGTGTTGGTCACAAAACACAGGATTGCTTCAACTAAGTTGATGTTGAACTTCACCTTTTACACCTTTTTGGAACATTTCGGGAATTATTTCCTTTAGGTCTGTATACAATTGCTCTGTGAGCAATACAACATTGTGCCAGTGCCTGCTATAAATTAATATCAATTGACTTTTGGAATTGATTAGCCAGCAAGTGCTGGGTTTGGTTATAAGCATTGGCCCTATACAATGATTCAACAGGTGAAAAAGTGCAGAGAATGTGTGGGTCAGTGAGTATAATGAAAACATAGGTTGGTGTTGAACTCACATTGTTCTTAACACCTTTTTGGAACATTTCGGGAATTTTCCCCGGAAGGTCTATAAACAATCGCTTTTTGAGGAATATAACAATATGCAATTGCCTTTGGGACCAATAGAGGTTTAATTGCTAAAAAAATTAATACCAATCGACTGTTGGACCTTATTAGCTTACAAGTGCTTGGTGTAGTTATCAGTAGTGGTATTGAACTTTCATAAAAGTTCATTAGGTGGAAAAGTGTACTGTGTTTTTTTACAAAGATTTCAGGTCACATGTAGTACGCTTGGGAGCTCCCAATATACAGTAATATTTTTAAGGCATTGTATGTGTTTTAAATTGTAAATTTGTGTGTTCAAAAGCACTTTACAAATAAAAAGACATTTTTAATTATATCCTGATGAGTGCTGTATATATGGCTTTTTTTCTGGTCATCTGTAAACCCCCCCCAATAATTATAACCACCTCAATCGTAGGTTAATCAGGCTGTTTGCTTAACGGGCACCTAGCCATTTCTGTCAATTAGAATCATCTGTATAAAGGGTATGTAAAGGCAAAAAAATAAAATCCCATTTTTACTTTTTTTAATGAAAAAGAAACCTCCAATATACTTTAATTAAAAAATGTGTACCGTTTTTATAAGAAATCTGACTGTATGCAGTGAAATTCTCCATTCATTTACTGCTGTGGATAGGAATTGTCTTATGGTCCCTAACTGCTGAGCAGGGAAACAATCATACTTATGAACAGCAGGGGGAGGCCCCGCCTTACTTCCCAGCCATGCAGAATTTAAGAAGCTTTGTTTATGACGATCCCTAAGCAGCCCAGACCACTCTGAGCATGTGCAGTCTTGCAAAAATGTTTAACAAAGTTACAAGTTGGTGACCTCCTGTAGCCAACTTTGAAAGCATAAATTATTTCTTTGATTAGGCTTGTGGTGCAGTAAGTTCATGTTTATATTTAGTATACAAAATACAGCATTTCTAGCCTTATTCTATTTTAGACTTTACATGCCCTTCAAACAGAGGGTTTTTCAGTGGGCAGTTGATTTATTTTCACTGTGCTCATACAAACCAGGAAGTGGAATGTTACTTTACTTCCTCATATTTTGCCTTGTTTAGTGCAAGAAATAACAAACACCATAAACATTTACTTATGTAAACAAGAAAAAAAGATGTATTTTTTAAACTCATGTTGACAAGGGAGTATAGTGTCCCTTTAACAGCTGAATAAATGTAGCAAAGTCAAGGGCAGACCCAAATAACAACAGTCAACCATTTCCACAGTTAGTTACAGGCGGTTAATCATGTAGATAAAATGTTACTCTGATAATCCATCACTATAATAAAATGGTGAAAATATATGTAACTCTTCTGGCCTCCGTTGCCAAATTTAGATTATAGGGTTTATATCTTATTATGTCCGCTTAATAACTGGTGTCCGCTTAATAACTGGTCTTCCTAAATAAGTATTAAGGTATTAATAAAACGTGTTGCTGATGACAGATGGTACTTTCTGTCTAGAATAATTAAAATTAGTAATTTAATAACTGACCACTGAAACATGGGTTTTAGCGCAATTACATGGAAAATCTAATTTTATTTATTTATAAAATAGGGCTGATCCTAGGCTTGGCCTTGGTGAGATTAAAGGAACAGTAACACCAAAAAATGAAAGTGTTTTAAAGTAATGAAAATATCATGTAATGTTGCCCTGCACTGGTAAAACCGATCTGTTTGCTTCAGAAACACTACATATAAACAAGCTGCTGTGTAGCAATGGCAGAAATTGAAAAAAGGCTATATGGCACAGGTTAAATAGTGGATAACAGATAGCACTACTATGTTCTACAGAGTTTATCTGTTATCTGCTGTGTAACCTGAGCCTTTTCTTCTTTGAATGGCTGCCCCCATCGCTACACAGCAGCTTATTTATTTAAACAATAGTAGTGTTTCTGAAGCAAACACACAAGTTTTACCAGTGCAGGACAACATTGAATTATTACTTTTCCTTTAACAAATCCATGTCTGATAAATGTTGATCAGATAGTGTTGCTTTGGCTTGATAGTCCTTGAATGGTCAGAGGCAATGAAGGCTGATTGCAGCTGCAACTTGCATGTCTCCAGCTACTCAGAATGTATAAAACTGTTATTTAGACTATGGCAGCAACAAACGGGAGCCATTTATATTTTTGAATAGAAACCTTTCTAATTCCTATAGAAAATTAGCTCAGTTGTGCTTTCACTGCAAATCCAGTTCCCAACTGTTACATTAGGGTGACTAGAGCTAATGTTCTGTTGTGCCACAATTTTTGCTCCCGACCCTAGAGTAAATGCAGTATGGAGCTCATGTCAGTTATATAAAGCACAGTAACAAAATGTACTGACAAAACCACATATTCTTCTCCAACACATTTATCTTGACCACCATACACCTGTTCATGGTAATTCATGGTAATTATTAACATACAAAAGATAGGAGTATCTATGTGAGTGCAAGTTCCTTAGCACCCCCACATGTTTCTAAATAAAGTGATCTCAGCAAACCTCAGAACAGGATGTTGTTGGCTGGTCGGTAGAGCATGCGCCTAATGAGCTGCCACTAGTTAGTAGGCAATGAGTTACATTTTTCGAGTGTACATGTAGACTCACACTGTCTCAGCTCCTAATAATGAACCCCAGTGCTTAAAATAACTTATTATAAATGACTGGAACAAACAGCAGATATGCACAAGATATGGAAAAGGTGTGTGGAACAGCGGTTAAGCAACATGTGTACTGTTTTGTGTACAGCACTTCATATTATTAGTAAAACTTTAGAAGAGTAAAGGTAAGAACAAAAATAAAGTACTGTAAATACACCCCAGACTGATATAACAATTGCCCTATTGGGTTTATTATGTGACCAACTAACCTAAGCAACTTCTACCATAGTTATTTGGTCCATGTAAACTAAAAGGGTACTCCTACTAGTAAGAATAGTAACTCATACTACACATACTACTAAGCACTGAAATACTCCACTGCTTTTTTGTATGCTGGAAATCCTTGGGCTGTGGACACATTCCCTGTCTGTTTTGTTTATGTAAATATTTGTGATCCAGATTATATTAAAATCATGTCTTTAAGAAAGTGCCTAGTCACAGTACAATATTCAACGTACTGGCTTCTAGTTGGACAGCCCATTCTAAAATAACCCATTACGGTATGGGGTCCATTACAGAAACCTATTATGTAGAAAGTTTCAAATTACAGGCATGCCATCTCCCATAGACTCACATTTTAAAAAACTGATGCTTTTCCTTTACCTGATCCAAACTAGGAAATAATTAATCCTTATTAGAGGTATTTTTGCAGAGCTGGGCCAGCCAGGAGCCCTAGGCAACTTGTCTGGCCACGGCTGAGCGTGCGCAGGCGAATTGGCGCTTGTGTGCGCACATGCCTATTAGAGCTCGTGTGTGAATGTGCGCAATGGAGCACTCTTGTGCGCAATAACAGAGTGTGTGCATGCGTAGGAGCACAAAAGATGAAGAAAATACCAGCGGCAGTCGGGGAGAGAGGGGACAGGACATGGGGTAGGCGCCCTAGGCACCTGCCTACACTGCCTACCCCTAGTTCCGTCCCTGCTGCCTTTATTTTGTATTGTCCCTCTTGTATTCTCTGTATCAGATTAGATCAGATCAGATGAAATATAATTGTACAATTCTCAGTGGTAACAGGCACCTTCATTGATCCATACATTACATATGAGTGTACAGTATATGGCACAACAGCAACATTCTGAAATATATAATGCTCCCGTTCTGTATTATTTTTCCTGTATTGGTATCCTTATTTTAAAGCATTCCAGTGTAATGGGATATAAAGAAACACACAGTCCACACACAAGCATATACACAGGGTAATTAGTGTATATATACAATATAGATATATATATAGCCATTTATATACACTCTAATATCTGTTACATGAACTTGAGTACTAAAAGGATTTTTGAAGGGGAATTTTTCTTTTGTTTTCCCCCCCCCCCCGCCTGAATCCTCCAGGGAGAATCCCTTCTTTTTCAAATGTAAAAAAAAGTTTTGATGTCAGGCAACAGCTAAATAGTGGATCAGATTTCGTGAATGTTTTCTATATTTATCTGCGTGATTTAATGCTGGGCAGAGGGTTTAAATGGCATCAAACAGTTGGTGTGAAGAATAGAAGTGCAGTTGCTGTGTAGTTGTCGAAAGGAAACACTTCTAGACAGTCCTTTATAATGGAGCTTTTTGAAACCAGCCCTTATTTCTTTCCAGACCAAAGGTTTTATGACAACGATAACTATTTCTCTGCAAGGTTCCCCACATATGAGCAAACTGGGTTTCAAGATCGTGGCACGGTGGGGATATGTGCTGATGGAGTTTTACTGCAGGGCTCAGGGATTGAAGATAAGGTTTCTCCCCATCCCACTGTAAACCAACAAGAACATTGCCCTGGACAATGCCTGCCATGGGCCTGCAAGGTATGCAAGAGGAAGACGGTTTCCATGGACAGAAGGAGGGCTGCTACCTTGCGGGAAAAGCGCAGGTTAAAAAAAGTCAATGAGGCATTTGAAGCCCTGAAAAGAAGCACTCTACTGAACCCTAACCAAAGGCTTCCCAAGGTTGAAATCTTAAGGAGTGCCATCCAGTATATAGAACGTTTACAGACACTATTGGCTTCCCTTAACCAGCAGGAGAGGGACCAGAGAGATTTATTGTTCATCAGTAATGGATCCCAGCGGGTGGTAGGTAAAACCTTGTATAGTGTTTATCAATGTGTTTCATCCAGGAATCTCAATTGTTTTCCACAAGCTTGTCTACACATAACAACCTTCTCAGAGCCGCACTACACTGAACATAAATCATCATGCTATCTGTTTGAGTGTAATTTTTTATGTGCTGCTAAAATTGCTCATATACCTTGCCTTCAGTTTTACACTTCTACAAGAAGCCAATGTGTCATAAAGCTACAAGGGAAGAGGTTTTTTTTGGGGAGAGGGCTCAGTTGTTGTAAGTGAAATTAGGTAATTTTCATTATATAATATAATTTTTCTGTATTTATAATTTAACCCTCTATAATCGTATGATAATATACATGGGCTTTTAACAAAATGAGCAGAAATAATTTTGCTGATATAAATGAGAAGAGGAGCCAAATCATGTGAAAGAGCAGGTGTCTCCAATAATAATATAAAAAAGAAATTGTCAAAATTGTCAAAACAATTGTGACATTGTTTGGCTAAGAAATATAAATCTTTGTGAATTTAACCTTAAGAGGGGGAATCAATGATAATAATGAATGTACTGAAGTTCAATATAATCAAAGACACCAAGGGGCCGATTCATTAACTTCGAGTGAAGGATTCGAAGTAAAAAAACTTCGAATTTCGAAGTGTTTTTTGGGCTACTTCGACCATCGAATGGGCTAGTTCGACCTTCGACTACGACTACGAATCGAAAGATTCGAAGAAAAAATCGTTCGACTATTCGACCATTCGATAGTCGAAGTACTGTCTCTTTAAAAAAAAACTTCGACCCCCTAGTTCGGCAGATAAAAGCTACCGAAGTCAATGTTAGCCTACGGGGAAGGTCCCCATAGGCTTGCCTAAGTTTTTTTGATCGAAGGATATTCCTTCGATAGTTGGATTCAAATCCTTCGAATCGTTCGATTCGAAGGATTTAATCGTTCGATCGAAGGAATAATCCTTCGATCGTACGATCGCAGAATTTGCGCTAAATCCTTCGACTTCGATATTCGAAGTCGATGGATTTCAATTCCTAGTCGAATATCGAGGGTTAATTAACCCTCGATATTCGACCCTTGATGAATCGGCCCCCAAATCTCAGATCTTTTATTTGCATGCTAAAGGTTACAAAACCTATTAATATTACTACATTGCTGCACTTTCATGTAAGTATTGAGATATAATTAGTGTTTCCCACTATAGCTGCTGTAGAACTACAATGTTCAAAATCTCATCCTTCACCAGCATGTCCTGCTTCAATCGGTACATCAATAATGTGCAAAGTGGTCTCTCCATTTTGTTTATTTTGCTAAGGTACAGATGCAAAACTGTTGTTTCAAATTCTATCCAGGCAAAAAATGAAGTACGATATGGGGGTGGGTTTAAACCAGGGAGCAGGGAGAATAGAGAGAAAGATTTTAGGTTTAGACAGAACATGTTTTGCTCAATTATGTTTTTAGTATGTTTCGTTAATGTACAGTATGTCAGTTTACAGTATATTTGTCATTATTCTTTGACTAAAACACTTGTAAGGTCTTTACATTTAGGGACACCTGTCTAAATTTGTGTTTGCTCTGACCATGCTCACTGAATTTAAAGAGGGTTTCTGCCTTAAGTAATACTACAGCAAGAAAAAAGCATGTGCTCAGTTCCATTGCATATAGTCATCAGTATCACCATGCAAAATTGTAACAGATATGTGGTCCGGTATACGGAAACCTGTTATCCAGAAAGCTATAAAAAACACAGACAAGCCATCTCTGATAGACACCTTTGTAATCAAATAATTCACATTTTTAAAATGGAATAATAAAACATATTGACTGGATCCTAATTAAGATATAATTAATCCTTATTGGAGGCAAGTCAGTCTTACTGGGTTTAAATAATGTTTAAAGGTTGCAGACTTAAGGGATACCTTATCTGGAAAACCCCAGGTCCCAAGCATTCTGGATAACCGGTCCCATGCCTGTAGTTAAAAACTCAAAATACCAAAATATTGCTCCCTGCATAATAGACAGGATTTTACTGAATACATTTCAGTGTCTTTGGAACTCGTTTCTTTTCTGTAACTGGTAGAATTTTTGTGATTCAGTGGAAATTTTCATCTGGATGAACTTGATGTTCTTCTATTCTTTAAACAAACACACACACACATGAGAACTGTTCAATTTAGCAATTCATGTGTATGTGGAAATGTGTCCCCCTATCTCATCACTCGGCCAATGGGCAGACCCATTAGCACAGAATTTCCCCATGTTTGGCCAGCTTAAAGTCTATTTAAAGTCAAGAAATCGAAACTATCTTAGACTTGGACATTGCAATGCCCAGAAAATAGTGACAAGGCTGCTTATATGATCTGAAAGTGAATAAAACACACACACTGTTAACAAATACTAGAACATGATCTCCATCTCTTTTCCTGTCCTAAAGCCTTTCATTGGAATATCTGAACTTTAGCCTGGAATAATAGAGGACTCAGCTTACTATATGATCTTAAACCACTAGAATCATATTGATCCTGCTATAATAACTGCGTTGGTAGCTGAAGACGCTCATTTTCTCCCAGTTTGCTGGGTACAAATGTAAGATTGTATCCCTAAAAAATACTCAACACTGTTTCTATTGATTGAAGATTTAATTTAAAATTGAAGCTCTGGCTTCCATCAGCTGTGGTGCCCTCAAAAGAATGACATCTGACATATTTACAAAAACATTGCATAGCCTCTATAACAGCACCACCCTTGATCATTCAGCCATACATGAACCGAAAACATTCATTAGTCGTCCATTATTTATAAAATATGTGTGCAATCATAGCATGTGTCTGTTTTTCCCATATATTGCTTTGGACTGTTTAGCTGACCTATTGATTTTGGGCTTAAATTAGGACACTTCAGACAGCCATCAGAAAAATCTTTCATTGTGTTACATAAATAACTATCATTCCTTTTTGCTGTCACCCTTGATGTCAATGTCATGAGGTCATTATATTACATAGCACTGACCCTTAATACACCTAACATTGTGTAGTTATTTCCTAACTGCTTTTTAGAAGCAATATTCTTACAATACACTATTATAAGAAATGCATCTTTTGTAAAAGACATATAGGTTTATAGTGCAGTAGCAGAGCCTTAACAGACCATGCAGGTATACGCCTCTGTTCCACCACTAGTGTATAATGGTATTGTCTTGGTTGATCTCCAGTAAATTAATCTCTTTCTCTCAAGAAATGCAAATGTATTATGATATCTACGATATATTGTGTAGTACAGTGCCAACCTGTAATAAGTAGCTGCAGAAATTCTGCACATGTAGCAATTTCAAACATTTTTCTTTTTTGTCTTATAAGAGGAATTAATAATGAATTTTGTTCTTAGTAAAGAGTCTGACTATCAAATTGAAAAGTTGGTACATCATAGGCAGAATTAGTATACCTGTGTGGATGTCTCCTTAGTTATTTGCTATACATATACTAGTGTCCTAATTTGCTACAAGTAACTTCTGTATGTAACACATCCATGTATCTTCCTAATCTAACACTTGGCTTGTGCTTTTTGGCCAATTGACACTTTTAAGGTGACTTTTCCTTATTATCCAGTCACCTTTGGAAAGTATAATGGCAATATATTATATTAAGAGAAAAAAATTAAAACTTCATACAACAAGAGTAGCATATGGGCAATCTTTGTACCTTGTACTTGATCCCAACTAAGATATAATTAATCCTTATTGGAAGCAAAACCAGCCTGTTGGTTTAATTTAGCGTTGACATGATTTTCTAGTAGACAATGGAAAGACCACAGGCCCAGAGGATTCTGGATAACGTGTAATGTAACAATTACTATATATTGCAGGTATCAAGTGAATGTGGATCAAGCTCTTCTTCTTGTAGTCCTGAATGGAATGACTCTGACTTTAGTGGCAGCCAAAGTGGTAAGTAATTTAACCTTAAACCTTTTCAAGACTGGAAACAGTTCCGTTTAACATAGAAATTAATCTGTCCAACTGCTGCTTAATATGAAATTTTACATTGACAAACAAAAAATATACACAGTGTTAATGCCTAATAAAAACATGCAATATTATTTACTTGAAAAATGTGGATTCCACTGCTGTTCACACATTCCCATTTTAACCCTGTGTTGTTTTTAGAATAAATAATAGAGGAAACAGTGTTCAACTTTGATCTATCGCAGGTAGAACAAAGAAAAGGCTGTGCTGTTATTTGCATTCTGATACACCCAAAAGAGAAGAAATTCAGCCCTGTCCAAATGTAACTATCATTTAAGATACCAATACATCATTTCTTACATTACTTTTATGCAGATTATATTAAAATAGGACTACAGAAATGATTATATTTTCATTAAAATAAAAAGTAAATCAGAAAATTGTTTTCCTAGAAAGGTCAAACTGCGTTCTGGATGTTAATGGATAAAACTGGGACAGAAATCCCTTTAGGGCTTCAAATTGTGCATTAAAGATTATGTGCACCATTAAAAAAAATCACATGTTCACAATAATGCATTTAAATGTAAATAAGTAACTGGCTGAAATGGCAATATTTCATAGAACCAACCAAAGCTGGTAGTTCTATACAAAGCAGGCCAAGTGGCAGAATAAGGTGACCTGTGAAATCATGGAATGAAGAATTAGACATAAAGTTATTTAGTCAGCTAGTTTTTTTCTTCTGAATATGGGACTCTGGTTAATTGGAATGCATTCTGTAATGGTTTATAGAAAAAACAGAATTATAATACGCAACAATTATATTCTGATCCAATGAAACGTACTAATATGCTAATTATGTCAGGTGGAAGAGAACTAAATTGGGCTGAATTGGAGTTATTTTATGCACTTTACATACTGTAACACATACAGAAAGTGATTTTTAATATCTTTATACATTTTAGTAAGGGGGCACATTATTTATTATTAGCTACTACCCAGTGTACAGTTAACTCAAAAGATACTGAGATCTTTGTTTCTTAACTGTATTTCATTTGATTGGCATTACTTTCATTCCTCATTTCTCCATTTCCCTTGACTTTTATCCCCTCCCCATCTTGATCCTTCTCCTACATCACCTATTCACCTGCCTCTATACCTGTCTGTAGACACCATTACTTTATTTTGATGTATTCTGCACTGTGCATTTACTGTCAGCATGATCAGTGGCGCTTGTACATAAAGGGTTAAACAGAGCAGAAAAGCAGGCAATATCCCTAATCTTATATATATATATATATATATATATATATACGATAACAAACAAGGGAAAGTTGTGCTCACCACTATTTTTTAAAACCATTAGGCGGGGGTGCAATGAGGCTGTGACCACAAAATACATATAGTCAAATATAAGAGTCCTCTGCACTCAACCCATTATCAATATATTTAAGACAGCGACATTTTGTGCATACTGCTACTAAAAAATGCCTTACCCTTTAAACAAAACAGGGATTGTTTGTCCATATAGTGCAATATATTTAAGCTGGCCAACTACGTCAAAGTCATCCCATATCTGGCCAGTCCTATGCTCAATTTTATCTGATTCATTAAAAATTCTATTGCTTCATTATACATTTTACAAAGGGACTAGGTTTTACCTGCAACTTAATTGCTGCTTTCAAAGTAAACCTCCATACTTGGCTGCCCTTTTATTAGACACCAGTGGGATCACCTGACTATAGCTGGGAAGGGTGGGAGCTACAACATGGAGCTGGTCACTGCTCCTGTATAACTATAACAAACAAGGGAAAGTTGTGCTCACCACTATTTTTTAAAACCATTAGGTGGGGGTGCAATGAGGCTGTGACCACAAAATACATATAGTCAACTACAAGAGTCCTCTGCACTCAACCCATTATCAATATATTTAAGACAGCGACATTTTGTGCATACTGCTGTCGCTGTCTTAAATATATTGATAATGGGTTGAGTGCAGAGGACTCTTGTATTTGACTATATATATATATATATATATATATATATATATATATATATATATATATATATATATATATATATATATATAGTATATAGTCTAAAACATACGTGGCTGAAAAAAAATATATGCAATAAAAAATCTACAGCATCTACAACTGCTTTGCAATGATAAAAGCAGTTCAGATATAAATAAAAGCCTTTAGTTTTTTAAGCAGAATTTCACCTAACAAATAGCGTTATTTTGTTGACAGTGACAATATATCTTGTTTTTTCATCCCTCACCTTTCTGCTACTCCAGCTGTGTCCTGTCAATGGAGTGTAAACTTCCTGAAAGGGGTTTGAACACCAGGCAGGAGCATAAATTGAGAGCAGAGTGAGAAGTTACAACAGACAAGTGAAAAATTCAGCCTGGCATTCCATTAATTCTCTGCCTGAGGTCAATGACCCCAGAAACTAAACAATACTTTAAATTCCACACCACAGGGGTCACAACAGAAAGTTACACATTAAGGGGCCTATTTATTAAAGCTCGATATTTTGTGGTCAAGTTTTATGTCTAAAACATACTCAATTATTTATTTAAGATTATATTATCCTGTGATTGTGAAATATTGAAAAGCCTACTGAGTTATACCAAACACTCAAGCAATCTTTAAGGAAACCCCAAGTGAGTTAATGAACCCAATAACCTTGCCAATATCTGTTTTTTAAAAAATTATTAAATTGGCAGCTTTAAGAACTTTTCAGAAAAAAAACGTTCACAGAAAAAACTGATGTTGACAAGGTTATCAGGCCCAAAACCCAGAGTGAGCTCATTAACTTCTGTAAAAACCCAAAAGCTCGAGCAATCTTAATCGGACCCTTTAGGGCTTTAGTTATTTAGGGGCCCATTTACTTAGTTCGAGTGAAGGAATAGAATAAAAAAAAACGTTGAATTTGGAATGTTTTTTTTGGCTACTTCGACCTTCGACTACGACTTTGAATCGAACGATTCCAACTAAAAATCGTTTCAATATTCGACCATTCGACAATCGAAGTACTGTCTCTTTAAAAAAAACTTTGAACCCCTACTTCGCCTAAAACCTACCGAGGTGCAAGGTTAGCCTATTGGGAAGGTCCCCATTGGCTTCCTAGCAATTTTTTGGTCGAAGAAAAATCGGTTGATCGATGGATTAAAATCCTTCGAATCGAACGATTCAAAGGATTTAATCGTTCGATCGTACTATTTGCGGTAAATCCTTCGACTTCGATATTCAAAGTCGAAGGATTTACATTCGGCAGTCGAAATATCGAGGGTTAATTAACCCTCAATATTCAACCATATGTAAATCTGCCCCTTAGTCAAATTTGTGTAATTTAAGAAGTTTTTTTCAGCCTTGACTCACATTTTTATAAACCACAAATGTGTACTTATTTATTAAAAGATTTTAACGTAGAAAGCACAAACTAATAAAACAACAGAAGGAATCCAAATACTAATATGAAAACGTCGAATGATTTTACAATTGGAGACGGTCAGGTCCCTTTTGACTTCTACATTAACCTCCCCAGCTTTTAGATGAAGACGTTTTGTATTAGAGTAATTATTTTAATACATAATATTTTGCACAAAAAAAGTTTGATTTAGGGAAAAAAAATACGAACATTAATAAATTGGCCCCTATGATACAGCCAATGGGGCCTATATGCAACCCTCAAGGCAATACGTTTAAAATCATCAATGGGGCTTAATGCATTGCTCTTGGTTTGTAGAAAGAAAATAGTTTATAGGGAATCTAAAATATTTTTAAAGTAACTTTATGAGACCCCTTCCATCCTCAAACTTTCAAGAATATATAATAGAATATAATTTGGGAAATATAGAGGGAAAGGTCCATTGTAAAAGTGGGGCACAGAGATATACTGTAAAATACATTTTAATCTACTGCTATGAAAACAAATTAAGAATAAAGGCTCCATGATTATCCCTAATGTTGCCATAATGTTTCCAACAGAGACAAAATCATGGCAACAACCAGGTGTCAAATACAGTATATACCTTGCAAAATTGTTTCTATTTAAAACTTATTTATCAAGTCTATAAATAAGTAACTAAAGGCTAGTTAGGCTTACATATAGACTGATAGATAAGGCACTTTTCTTTCTAAGGACAACTTCAGACAAGCTATGGGGTGACCTAATGTGCCAGGATTTGTGGAAAGGCCACCTAGGCCCGGGCCTAGGGAGGTAGGATTTTAGGGGGGCAGCATGCTGCCCAATCACACCCACATTGGTTCAAAAACACTGGGGCATATACAATCATTTTTTACATTTCCCATGCACCAATCCCCATTGCTACGGTCCAGATGATGAAAATTTGCACAAATAAAGGGGATGGGACAGGGGCGACGAACAGCAGTGGGCCTAGGGGCACCCACTATGTACAGTAAATCCGGCCCTGACAACAGATCAGGAGCTTAACACATCTGAAAACTGCAGTAGATCCCTCCACCTCGCATGACTAGAAAGTCCTGGCAATAACTTGTTATTAACTTTAAGTGAATAATCATTTGTTTAGGTCAATGTGCTCATAATATACAGCATAGTGCCCTTTGTAATACCTTGACTATAACGTGCCGTTCTTTTATTACCTAGATCATCTCTTGAGTGAAGACTCTTCCGAGCAACGTGATATCAATTCCTTGTCATCGATTGTCGACAGCATCACATCTGGGGAGGTGTCTATAACTTATACCGAGCAACATATTCAGAATTAAGCACTCTGCACTATTGGTGTGGTTTATTTTTGGACCTATATGTAAGCATACAAGGCTTCTGAAATATAATATCAAGGACTCATAGTGCTATTCCATATAATGCCTTCTGCCCCCCCCAAACAGATTTTATTTCCTATTGATGTGAATAGGTTATACTTCCTGGCACTGAGAATTCCCACCCATCATAGACAAATATGCATTTATTAACCCAGAATGACTAAATCGCCTTCAAAGGCCGTTATTTAATTAAATTATTAAATCAAATTGTTAAAACCTTAATTAAATTTAAATAAATAATTTAAAGAAGAGCAATACTATATTTATTCACTTAAATAATCAATAATCTTATTAAAAGTCCCAGTATTGTTAAAAATATAGTCTGAAAATTCTAAAAAAAAACTTCAGAAAAATTCCATGTTTTGGTATGAAATTTTTAATATATTTTCATAGTGATTTTTATTTGTGTGTGTTTCTTTGCAATTTTTTTTTTACTCTGGGGCCAATATTTTTTATTTTACTGCAATGCTGTTTGACCAACTTATGGCCTTTTTTTAAATGTGTGGATTTGCTACTCTTGTTTTTTATTTTTTCTAACTTATTTTGATATTTTTAAATAAAAGATATGTTGTTTGATTATCTTTGTGTACGTTGATTTTAATAGCAGGGCTAGTTCACTCATGGTTTTATTAGCATGTCTATTTGTAAAAACTATTAAAGGAAAACTATACCCCCAAAATGAATACTTAAGCAACAGACAGTTTATATCAAATTGAATGACATATTAAAGAATCTTACCAAACTGGAATATATATTTACATAAATCTTGCCCTTTTACATCTCTTGCCTTGATCCACCATTTCGTGACTCTATCTGTGCTGCCTCAGAGATCGCCTGACCAGAAATACTGCAACTCTAACTGTAACAGGAAGAAGTGAGGAAGCAAAAGGCGGAACTCTGTCTGTTAATTGGCTCATGTGACCTTACATGTGGTTTGTATGTGTGCACAGTGAATCTTACGATCTCGGGGCGGCCCTTATTTTTTAAAATGGCAATTTTCTATTTATGATTACCCAATGGCACATACTACTAAAAAAGTATATTATTATGATAATGGTTTATTTACATGAAGCAGGGTTTTACACATGAGCTGTTTTACTCAGTATCTTTTAATAGAGACCTACATTGTTTGGGGGGTATAGTTTTCCTTTAAAGACTGAGATTTTAGTGCTTTTAGTTGCATAAAAATGTGCAGTGTTTAAAAAAGGTGTTAGTCTTATCACAACTTGTTTTTATTCATAGTACCCTTGCTACCCTGAAATACTTCAGGAATTTCCCTGTTAAATAGTCTAAAAGAAAATGAATGTACAGGGTGCAAATGCAACTAAGGGGGGTTATTAAAGTCCAATAAGTAAAATATTGAAAGAATATTGTTTTTTGGGGGGGTTAGCCCAAAAATCTGACTTTTTTGGGGTTACGGGCAAAATTAAGTTTTCGAGTATCAAGTTTTTACGTAAGAATCTGCCCCACAGTCTCAGAGAAAGCCCTCCTGAATAGTTCAGCCAACTCAGCCACATAAGAGATTCAGAAAGATATTTCAATGAAAGAGAATTGTAATAGTTGAATCGCTGCATGTTAGCAGGATTAACTAGAGCAGCTCTACGGCATCTTTTTGTTCATTGAAAAGAGTAAAAAACACTTTAGATGGGTACAGTAGTTATATTGTTATGTAAATATCTATTTACATAGCACCAAAAGACTATACAGTAATTTAAAAGGCATAAACACAAACAGGGGCACAGTTGTTATTATATATTAGACATCGGGAATAAATGCTTCAGTTCATAGTAAGAATGAGGTCTCTGCCCTAAAGATCAAACAGTCAAAAAGTTCAGTTGCTAATGAATGCTAAATCAGGCAAGAGCTCTAACAACCATATAGTTTAAGCTGTAAACAGCACAGAGATAGAGCTGCCCCTCCTATTCACAGGAAATTATTAATAAACATTGGGCAAACCTACATCTGGGAAGTGACCAATATCAACCAATGCCCACTGTTCATAAATGACCCCCAATGCCTGCCTGTGCTGTTCTCAGCAGAAAGTCTGTATTCACTGTATAGTTCTGCATCCACACATCTTCGCTTAATGATCTTACAACAAAAATATGAAGCGCAAAATTCAAATGCAGTGCAATTGCATCCAATTCAACACCCACATCGCGCCTGAAGTGACGCCTTCATTGTGGGAAGAATCGGTTACGTCTGAAATTGCTCTTTGCTCACTACGTCAGGGTACGTGAAAAAGCCCTGAAGACTCCTTAGCAGAAACCAAATTATATATTTGGTTTTATTAACTTTAGCAACAAAAAAGCTGGATAGTGGACAGAAGAAGCCCACTAAGGAAGGGTCTTTACAGTATTTACAGTATATCACTGCAAGAACAATTAACTATTTAATAAATGTTACATTCACACATTCACAAGGAGATGTTGTTTTAATTTCCTTTTCTCCAATGTCTCATTATATGCAAGAACATGAAAGTGAAAATTGGTGTGCATGAAAACAAAGAAAAGGCCAAGGATAAAGGCTTTACAGATTTATTAGAAGACGTATATTACATCAGGTAACTTTGCACAAAGCAAATATAATTATTAGAAATATGTTTTTGAAGTTAGTCTGAACTGCAACCTCTTTGGAAAAGGCAGCATTTTATATTAAGATGTTTAACCTGCACATTTAGGGGGTTATCCGAATAGAAAAAAATTTTTATGGAGCTTTTCTGCAATCCGATTAATTCGGGCTATTTTATTAATAAATAAGAGCATGGAAGTTTGGTCATGGATTTTTAAATAAAATTAGATAAATTCGGATTTTAGTAAATAACCCCCTTAAACTCAGATGACCATGTCTCCCAACTTCTCCTTACAGATTTCACCTTTTATAAGGTGCTGGCAGAGGTACTTCCAGGGCCGAATTTCCCTTGAGGGCACCCGGAGACCAGCGTCCCTGCTCCATCCTATAGCATCCTTTCCATACCGAAGCAATTAGGGCTCCAGAAACAGGCAAACTACCCATACAGCTGGGCGGCATGCCACCCTAGGTTTGGGCCTTTGTGGCCTCACCGCAAATTTGGGCCTGGGCACTTTAGCTCAAACATTTATCAGTAAAAACAAGAAACTGTAGCACATGATAACCCCATTTAGGGTGGTGGCACATGCTGCTACTTGGGGAGATTAGTTGCCCACTGACAAATTGACTATTCTTTGGCGACTAATCTCCCTGAAATGAATAGAATGTGAATCAGCGGCAGGATGGCACTCGGATCACTTCGGCTTTCCGAAGTCCCCTGAAGTTTCCTTCAAACAGCATGTACTTCTTGTTTGCAATATTGATGGGAAACGTTACTCAAAAACTACATTCAAGTCCCATTCATATGCATGTAATCTAATCAACACATAAAAAGTGTAAATATTTTGTACATTTGGTTTCAATAGTTTCAATAAATATTGGTAAAACAAGTTATCCGCTAAACATTTGGGGGCCTGAAAAAAATTTGTTGTGGGGCACAGTAATATCTAGTTACGCCACTGTCTAGACCCGCAATTTTTATTAAAAAATTGATGCTAAAGGTATAAAAGTATAAATTGTGATGTGCTTTATAAAGTGTAGTTTACTCTGTATATTAACTGCCTCTAAGTTGTGCTGTACTTGTATACCGAAAAGTTGCTATATCAGGTTTTAGTGGAAAACTATATCAATAGGTAAGTGCTTATTTTTATTGCCTAATAAGCCATGCATCAGTACTATGTACTGTACATGCTAGTTTAGTGCTTTATTTATTACACAACCAGCGGAAAAAGATTAAATACTCTGCTTGTTTAAAATGCATTAGCTTGGTCCTCTGATTAACAAGCTGACATATACTTTTATGTAAAGGATGATTGAGTCAGTTGAGCACATACTGACAATCACTCCAAGCAATCCCATCCCTTTGTGGCATAGTCAGAGCCACCCTCAGAAACCACACCATTCAATTAGTCTAATTGCTAGCAGCTAAAATCACTTTAGTATATTTTAAAGCTTGGGGCAAAACTGTTTATATTACATAATATTTGCAGTTATAGGGCTCTTACAGACGAGCGTTTGAAGCTGCACTCCCCTGCGTTCCGTTTTTATGCGCTCACCCGCAGGGGAGCGCAGGAGTAGACACATTCAGTTTTTTTCAATGGGGCTGTGCTCACACAGGCGCATGTAGGCGGCAAACGCAGGAAAAATGCAGCATGTTGCGTCTCAACCTGCGTTCAGCGACTACATGCGCCTGTGTGAGCACAGCCCCATTGAAAAAAACTGAATGTGTCTACTCCTGCGCTCCCCTGCGGCTGAACGCATAAAAACGGAACGCAGGGGAGCGCAGCTTCAAACGCTTGTCTGTAAGAGCCCTTAGTGAAAATAAAATAAATGCAATGGCTTTGATACTCTTTAACAAAAGAAATGCATGATGGTTTGTGTATGTTTAATAAGCAAAGTGATGGATTTCTGAAGCTGACCATAGGAAAGATGGAAATAATACACTACACAAAGCTACCCAGCGTGAATATAATCAAATGATTTTTGTTTTAAAGGTTTTGTTCTAATGCCACTAACTAACAGTTGACTTTAGGAGAATTTAGTTTGGCTAATTTGCATTGTAAAAGTCACAAACATGTTAAAGGAAAATCAATTTTGAGTTACAGGTACAGAAAGACCTTATATTATATTATTGTCTTTCCATCATACTATCCTTCCTCTTATTATTACCCTTTTACTGTATATCACACCAACATAATAGCCAGAGCTTTTTGGGCAATGTTCACTCATTCACATAAGTCCCTGTGCCAGTAGAGCTTTTAATCAAACTAGAATCAATTTAATTGGGAGCCACTTAACATGCTTGGATCTCAAAATCCTCCATAATAGTTTGGAATTTAAATGTTATTTAATAGTGATGGGCGAATTTGCGCCATTTCGCTTCGCAGAAAAATTCACAAATTTCCTGCGAAATTTGCGAAACGGCGGAAAATTTGCGAAACGGTGCCGGCATCTCGTTTTTGACGCCGGTGTCCATTTTTTTTATGCCGACACCCGTTTTTAACGGCAGCGTCCGTTTTTTTACGCCGGCGACAATTTTTTTTGCCGCCGGCGAACTTTCGTCAGCGAATTTTCGCAGCCATTTCGCGAACTTATTTGCTGGCGGCAAATCACGCAAATTCGCCGCAAGTTCGCACCTGCCGAATAAATTCGCCCATCACTATTATTTAACAAATCTGATTGAAATAAAATTGATTAAGAACGAATCGTTCCTAAATATTCTAATTCAGATCTGCATTTATATACTCAATATACAGTAGATACAGATTGAATAAATAAGGAAAAAAAATGTAAACCAAATGTTTTTGGTTGAATTAATTAAACTGCTAATAGGCTGATTCTATCAAATTTCCAGCACACATTGAAGTTAAGCAACCTATGCCATTCTCCATTCGAATAGATATTCTCCTTTGTCTTTAATGGCAGTTTCCCACTTCAGTAGCAGTTTTATACACACTCTCTCTTGTAGCATCAAAGTGCCATAATATCACATCCACATTTAACATAATTTATACAGTGATTCCTGTCTGGGATAAAACTGGACTGCTATTACAAAAACTTACTAAAGCACACTGAAGAATTAATTCTCCCTTTTGATCTGGACATGTCTTTTGGATGGAAATGTACTGTACTAGGACAAAAAGGGCAGTCATATATATTATGCAGTCCATACAAATGTGCTTTTTTGATAAAATATTTTTATTTTAAAAATGACAGTTTCTACACCCTGAGGCTCACATTCAGAACCCTACCCCTCACCCAAGACACAGGATTCAAAAAGAGAGCATGGTCAATGGTGACTTGCAACCACTTTTGCAATAGTATGCTTTCTGCAAGTAATGAGTAGTGATGGGCGGATTTGCGCCGTTTCGCAGAAAAATTTGCGAATTTCCCGCAAAACGGCCGTTTTTTTACGGCGACACCCGTTTCTGGCGGCAACGCCCGTTTTTGACGCCGACCCCCCATTTTTTTTGGAAGCTGGCAACAATTTTTTTTGACGCCGGCGAACTTTCGTCAGCGAATTTTCATGCAAATTCGCCGCAAATTTGCGCCTGGCGAATAAATTCGCCCATCACTAGTACTGAGTATTAGGTGTCTCTACTGGGACTTCATTGGAGTGATTAACATTCTGGTGCTGCGACAATGGGAAGACTGTAAAAGTGGCCAGCAGTATATTCCTTGTTAGCATATCTAGTCATCAAGCAGTAGAATTTCAAGTACTCCAAGATGGTCCCAATGCATACATCTAGGGGGGTTATTTACTAAAATCTGATTTTGTCTCACTCTTTTAATAAAGCAAGCTTGACCAAACTCTTATCCATGATTTTACCTTATTTATCATCCAAATAACTTGAATAAAAATTGAGAAAAGCGAACGAAAACCCAAATCATTTTGGGTTGTCTGAAAACAATAAATTTTTCAGATTATCGGGCTAAACCGAGTGCAGACCACGATATCTTCAAATTGTGATAGGGACATCTGCCATTGAGTTATACATGTTTGAGATGGCAGATTTTTTTGCAGCGTCTGGAAAACTTTTTTCCACTAAAAATTTGACCAGAAAAAAAAATTTGAGTTTAGTGAATAACCCCCCCCCCCAATGTTGATTATTTGTGCTAGGAAGTGTATCTGCTCCATAAAAACAAAAAATTAAGAAAAATTATAGGAGAGAATGTAGGGAATGGGGGGGGAGTGGAAATCAGCAGTGAAAAAAGATAAAGTTACCTGCACTGCATTAAACGAAAACAAAAAGGGAAGCAGGGGGAAAAATAACAAGAAAAGAGAGAAGGAGAATCCAGAAGACTAGGGAAGGTAGGTGAAAGACGAAAAGAAAGGGTTGAATAAAAGAATAGAAGAAGTGGAGATGAAAGCGGAGATGAAAATTGGAAAAAAAATTGGAAAGTGGGGACAGTAAAAGAGAAAAAAGAGGAGCAGTATAAACAAGAAAAAAGTGAAATTAAGATGGCTAAGTGGAATAGTGAGGGCAAGTGAAATAGTAACAGGGACACTGAATGGGAAGACAAAGAAAGGAGCAGTTGGAGAATAAGCAGAATTCAATGTTTATGTATGTAAATGAGCCAAATTACATAGGGCTTGTATCTGGAGGTAGTACGTACTGGACACATGTTGCCCCTTGCATCCACAAACACTACTTCTTCTGATGTTGGCAGGTGGAAATATGGGGGGCAGGTACATTGCAGGCAGAACTCATGGTGATTTACACCTGTTGTTTGTATATTTTATCCACTGCAACAATGCAATATTTGGTTACCAATAAAAGAAGCACACCAAGAAACTTTTGTTGCCATCAAAATGTATTTTGTCAAAACAGAGGTTTCCATGTAGGCATTATCTTTACTCAAGAAAGGAAGACAGAAAAAAGCCAAGACAAACTAAGTGAAGGGAAGGTGACAAAAAGTGTAATTAGTAAAGAATAATGCTACAAGATAATAACTTCAGCAAATGAAACATCAGCTAAAGTTTAAACATAATGTAAATATCGTTCTGTGCCCCATGTGCCACCATCAATCAAAAGGGAAGAATGCTAATTCCTGCTCTCTGCATGTGCCTGCGATTACAGAAAGAAAGCAAACAGCTGCTGTTGAATGTAAAGTCTGTCAGTTTCCATTCCTCAATGTCAACGTGCCATTTGTGCGATTCCTTTTGATTCATAGGATGATTAGGAACCAAGGGGCAAATTTACTAAAGGGCGTGACTAACGCTGGCGAAAATTCGCCAGAGTGACGTCATTTCAGAAATTAGATAGATTCTAGCGGTACTTCGCTCCCTAACGCCCTAACGTGAATGGACGTAACTACACAAATTCACTAAGATACAGATTTTACTGAACGTTACCTCTTGCGCCAGACTTGCCTTCCCCACCTCAGACCCGGGAAGTGCAATAGAGTAAATAGGAGTTCCTGAAAATATAGTTGAAAATATTTCTAAGTCCATACAGCACCTAATACAACAACTAGAATTTAGAGAGCTTATGGAGAGAATGAATGCAGGGTCACTAGAGGCTAAAACAAAATGTGGTCAAATATGGGACTCTTGGCATCCTATACAAGTCATGTAATGTTATGTCTTGCATCACCTTTACTTCTAGTGGTAAAAGAAGATATGGGTACCGGGTTAACTTCTCTAAAATCTTACCTACTTTGCCATATATGCCATGTACAACCTCTGTTCTACTATTATTCAGCAATGTTTTTATTTTAATCTTTACATTCTCTTTATTTTATTTTCCTTTAATTTCGCTTTTCTTTCTCACATCTGATAGCAAGCAGAATAAGCAATGTTTATGTTTGTATGTGCTTTAATTATGTAAACTTAAGTCAAATTTGTATCTTAAATAAGTTTAATACATAATAAACATACAAGTTTAAAATTAAATATTTCTAAGTCCCAAAAAACGCTGGCGTATTTTCCTTTTTTCAGGGCTGCAAAAGAGCATAACATTTTTTTTGGGGTCACCGGCTTCCCCCCTAACATTTCCTAACATATGGCACATAAACTATACACTGGGCTCATGTGTAGGGCGATATAACAGCTCTATGTTCTTTTTTTACTGTTTCCCGGGCTTGTGCAATGTAATGTATTTGCTGCAACATATACGTCCATTGAACTTTAACTTCCCGCCGTAAGCAAATTAGGTAACACTAGCGCAACTTTGCTTTGCTTGGCGCAGTAACGCTAGTGCAACTTTGCCAGCGTTCGGCGCCCTGGAAGCACCTTCGGATTTTAGTGAATTAGCGTTGTCCTGGCAAATCTACACCTGGCGAAGTGTTGCGCTATGAGCGAAGCTGTCGCTGGCGAGTTTTCGGAAGTTAGTGAATTTGCCCCCATAATGATTAGAGAAGTAGTATCCTGGAAGGAACTAACTCTTTCATTTGGTTAAACAAGGTGATCCTAGCTGTGTGCAAAGCAGATTGAAGTGAATAACATGACCAAAAGTTATTTTGGGAATTTAGATTTTTTTTCACTGATTTCATAGAATTTCACTTGAATTTAAGTATTAATCCCTAGTGGTACAATTTACAGATTGAGAAATCAGATGCATTATTAGGTAAGTAGGCAATATTTTTTCATATATTTAGAGATAGTAACAGAAATGTAGACCCCTTTATTCATTATTATGAAGCACCAATCCCAATGAATGCAACAGACCACACAGAATTGTGAATAGGCTCAATGACAGGAGGATGTCCTGAGTTGTACAGAGAGAGAATTTCTCAGCATCACAAAGCCAGTTATCACAGGCAGCTAAAGTAACCATTTCATCTTAAAGAGACACTGACACCAGAAATGATTTTTTTTTTAAAAATCTATCATAATGTATTTACATGCTATTAATAATTTTACATTACCTATAAGATCCCTTATGCCGCTCCATGAAGGGGCTGCCATTTTGTGCAGCAGTAGTCTGTTAGCATTGGAAGCTGTAACTGACAGGTTGATTAGGGACAGAAAGGTTGGCAAAAGGGTTGGGTTTAGCAACTTCAAGTAACAATTACTTACAAAAGAAGCCCTATCAGTGAAAAACCATCCTAAAAGCAGTTTTTCTTTGTTACAAATTTACAAAGATTGCCAAGCGTTTTTCGGCACAAAACCCTACGTGATTCGTAAACTCACGCTGGATTTTCTTTAATTGCCTGAGCACGAAATCTCAACTAATCAGAAATTGACCTCTTAGAGGCACATTTATTAAAGGTCACATTTTGAATTCATGTGAGTTTTTTAAAACTCAAAATGCTACCAATCGAAATTTATGAATAAAATCAAATTTTCTCAGCTTGGACGAATTGAATCAAGCAAAAAACTCGAATCAAATGCGATTTGAATTAGAAAAACTCGAATTGAATTAAAAAAGGCTGCAAACATTGCCACATTGATCCCTGGATCTCTCCCGTTGACTTATACACCAATTCGGCAGGTTTAAGGTGGCGAAAAGTCGAATTTGAGCTCTTAAAGGGCCAGAGTATTATAAATCTTGAAATCTGTATTCAAATTAAAACTCGAATCGAGTTTGGATAATTTACAATTTGAATTTGAGAGTTTTGACAAAAAAACAAATTTGAATTCTTACTTCAACCATTAATAAATCTGCCCCATAGTATCAGTATCATTTTAATGCAGTTGTTAACTACAGGGCTCCCTGCTTATTCTTTAGTGGCATATCCATCTTGAGAAACCCTTGTTTAAGTAATGTAGAAATGTATCTTCAGTAGAAGCAGCTTTTTTCATGTTTGGTAAATAGTATAAATAAAGGAAATTACTTATAAAATAGCCACCAGGGCTATCAAATAAAATAGCAAAGCTGTCAACTCCCTGCACCTAAATTTGAATAAGCATGACTCATATAATGAAATTTTAATTCTAAAATGTATAGTATACTGTATAACTGTCAATGGCCATCTACCAAAAGTAAAGCATTTTTAATTCTGATGATATAAGTCAAAAGACAAAAGTGCCACCAATCATTGCACTGAAAAAAAGGGGTGTAGGTATAGCGGAAACAGACCTGCTGTAACTGCTATGGGCTCATGAACTATTGGGGGCCCAATGGGACTTATAAGTAGCTGCAATATATGTTCCTGGAAAATGTTTTGTCCCAAAGGTTTAGGAGCCCAATGATCTTGCTGTGGGGCCCCATAACAGTCCGTAGTATTTCATAAAATAGTAAAAATAATTAAAGTGCTAACATGTCATTCAGTTCATTGGGAGGACATGGAATTTACAAGTTCAACCCAACCCACCCACCTGCCCCTGCCCTTTTACTGTCTGCTACACAAGTTACTTACGTTTCTTACATAAAGTATGTTTTTGCATATGTTAAGGGGCACATTTACCTAGGGTCGAATATCGAGGGTTAATTAACCCTCGATATTCGACTGCCGAATTGAAATCCTTCGACTTCGAATATCGAAGTCAAAGGATTTAGCGCGATTCGAAGGATTTTAATCCACCGATCGAAGGATTATCCTTCGATCAGAAAAACCTTGGAAAGCTTATGGGGACCTTCCCCATAGGCTAACATTGGCCTCGATAGGTTTTAGGTGGTGAACTATGGGGTCGAAGTTTTTTCTAAAGAGACAGTACTTCGGTTATCGAATGGTCGAATATTCAAACGTTTTTTTTGTTCGAGTCGTTCGATTCGAAGGTCATAGTCGAAGGTCAAAGTAGCCAATTCGATGGTCGAAGTAGCCAAAAAAACCATTCGAAAATCTACGGTTTTTTCCTCTTTTTTCCTCTATTCCTTCACTCGAGCTTAGTGAATGGGCCCCTCAGTGTAGGGGGCCCATTGATATTGCTGTGGGTAGGGATGGGCGAATTTTTTTGTCTTATTTCGCCGTCGGCGGCGAATTTTCGGTCAAATTCGCCCATCCCTAGCTGTGGGGCCAATAAACTAGCTATTACACTGCTGAAATGTTCATGTAGGAGACACTCATATAATTCAGTAAATGGATCCCAATATAAATAGCTGATGTTACTCTATAATAAGCTGTTTTTTTTAAAAAAAAATAGCACAATAATTAGTGGTGGCAGTGGAATTTACTTCAAATTTAGTAAATTGCTTTAATTGTGCATGAAGTTACGCTCAAACATATGCAACTTTCAAAAACACTCCCTAGCATGCCTAGGAACTTTACGTAACCATATATGTTACTTGCCAGCTTGTATCATAAATAGAGGTTGTGTGTTTGGTATATATATTTTATACCAATATCTTTTTTTTAAATTCAGCACTATACATTTTATAGCATTTGCTTAGGCAAAACTAGTGAATTTTAAATTCATAAAAGCAGACTATCTTTATTACTATTAATAATAACCAGGGGCAATCCTGCCGAATTTGCCACCTGAGGCTGCCTTTGTTTTTGCTGCCCCCGCCTCCCCCACGGCACTCACTTTCAGCGCTGGACGGGGGACCACATCTGAGAGCGCAAAACCGGAAATTCAGCTCTTAGTTACCAGGAGCGGCATTTTTGCTGCCCCTGGCAACCGGGGGGGGGGGGAACTACCGCCTGAGGCAAGTGCCTCAACTCACCTCATTGGTGGAGCACCCCTGATAATAACACATATTGATAAAACACCAACATATTCTGCAACTCTGTACAATAAATGATTGTAAAAACTGAACATTCAGATTTACATACAAAAAACAGCAACTGATACAAAAGGCTTAAGGGGGAATGTTATATGTTTCGCTAGCACAAAAAAACCTGCACAAAGACGCTTGTGAATATTAGCATTCTTTTTGACTGATTAAAGACCTCACCGACTTCATTGCAAAGTTTGTGTCCAAACAGTTTTTGTGAAAGTTCGCAGTAGATGTAATAACATTTCGCAATCGTAAAAACGTTGTTGCGACAAAATATTTAACAAAAATCCAGAGCAGGTGTTAACGTAAAAACCTTTGCTTAGCGAAAATGAACAATGTAATATTCACCAGGGATACTTTTATTTTTTTTAAATAACGCTTGCGACTTTTAATTACATTCCCCCCTTATAGTCTTTAGTTCCAAACATTCACTCCAAAAGGTATGTTGGAAGACATTGGGAGGCCCATTTATCAATATTCTTATTAGTGGTTTTAAAGGTTTTTGAAACCACAAATAAACTTATTCTCTCTAAAACCACAAATGCCATGTAATTTATTAAAAGATTCATATATACAGTAAAGAGTATGAACAAAAAAAATGCTGAGCGAAAACCTCAACTTTTGTGACAATTACTAGTAAAAAAAAAATCCAAAAAACTCTAAGGGGGTTATTTATTAAAATCCGGATTGGGAAAAAACACAACTTTTTTTGATTGTTGCGCTGAAAAACCCGAATTTTTTGAAAAACAAGACAAATTTGAGTTTTCGCCAAAAAAAACAGTGTCAAACCCCAAAAACTCAGAACATTCTGTGAGGTTTAAAACATCTTCAAATGGTTAAGAGGCATCTGCCATTGACTTTTATATGAATTCAGCAGGTTTTAGATGGTGTATTTTGGATTCAGACTTGGAACAGCTTTGGGGCATAATAAATTGCAAAAGAAATTGTGTCTTTTTTTACCACAACCTTTTCTGTTTTTTGATGTTAAACCAGACGCCGTGAAAAAATTGGGCATTAATAAATAACCCCCTAAATCTGAATGGCTAAAAATAGGTCCAATAGGCACCCCCATTGACTTCTATAGGACCTTGAGTTTTAGAGAAATAGAAACAATTCGATTAGTAAAAAAATAGAAATTTGAATGTTAATAAATAGGCCCCATAGTGCGATGTTTCAGGGGTGTGTTTGGTAAAGCTAGATTCTTGGCATTCTCTTTTAAACACAGAAATTAATGGAATGTTTAATTTCACTAGATAGCCAGTATCACACCTGATCTGGCACCAAAATGTTAAAAACTATTTTGGGAAATGGAAATATTCAGGAACGCTGATTGGTAGGAAACATAATTTGACACTGTTAGCAGGAGTACTTTTAAGGTATAGAGCTATTTCAAAAGTGGAAAAAGCCCTGGTTCATCCAGAGAAACAACTAAGTCTAAGAAAAGAGGAAGCTACTCTTCTAAGTGTGTATTTCAACCTGTAAAGTATTGAGCAACATGGTAACATCTATCTGAATCTAAGGGCTAGATGGCTTACCCATGTAACTGGGGCCTCTGCATTACTGGAGTTTGTCCAAAACCCGATATATACAGCACTTTACAACTATATATAAAATCCAGTGGCATAGTTTTTTATTTCCAGAGGATGAAGTGTGCTTTTTGCACTGATATGACTGAGCTCTGGACTCTAGCAATTGAACAGCTCTAGCACGATACAAATCTATTATATGTAATAGATGCAATCCAGGAATGAATCCGTGAGAAATACACAAAATGTTTGCGAGCATTGAATACAGTGAGCAATTTCAAGCACAACTGCTATGTTTTTTCCCATAATTCAAAGATTTTGCACCTGAAGCAATCAAGCCACTTGAAAACTCATGGACAAGATTCAATTTGAGATGCAATTCAGTTCAGAAAAACGTCTTTATCACGAGAAAACTCTATTGAAGTCTATAGAAAAAATGGAACTGAATTTGGAGAAAAGATTTTTCTCCTCGAATTGAACCACATCCATGAGTTTTAATGTGAGACCATGAGATAACTTTGTCTTACTGAATTGAATCTGATACCATCTCTGTAAAATAACGTACAGTAGGTTTTTATTTTACACAGGGAGATAAACGGGTCTACGGAACTATAGATGTTTCTCATATAAAATAGGATATTTGTTGCCAGGAAATTGTTAATTTTGTAGATGTTTGAAGAGATTTAAACTAATGAGCCTTTTTACCAGGTCCGGACTGAGAATCAAAATAGGCCCTGGCATTTCAGGTACGTATATACACTCAGCCCACACAGAGGCCCAAACAGCCCCCACCAGCCCACTGACTTTCTATGGGACCTTATAGCAGCCCCTCTGGCATTTGCCAGAACCCACAGATTGCCAGTCCGGGCCTGCTTCTTACTAACATTTGTGGGCATATTTATCAAATGTTGAATTTAGTTTATTGGAGTTTATAAAAACTCCCATAAACCTGAATTTCGAAAGAAAAACAATGATTCAGGTGAATACGATCGACCCACAAACTCAAATCGAATTTGATTAAAAGAAATTAGAATTTTCATGTATAAATATTATCAAAAACTTCTCCATGTAAAAGCAGTCGAGGATCCATAGAGGTCAATGGGAGCTGCACTGATCCTATTGGATTTTTTTTTTAACCGTTCAAATTTTTAGAGGTTTTAGAGATATTATATACATATTTTTTTCAGATTGTTTAGTACGTTCTTCCATTAGTACCTTTTATATCTGGATCTTTTAATAACTTTCATGGCATTTGTGGTTTTAGAGAAAGAGTTAAATCGTGGTTTCAAAAACCTCTAAAATTCAACCTTTAATAAATGGGTCTCTAAAAATGTTTAAAAATCACTTTCTGGCATTACTGGTCCTTTAAAATTCTATTGCCACTAAAAATTAAATATATGAATTCAGGTTTGTCTATCAAGGATTGGATTCATTAAATACAAAAGGGGTCATTTTCTTTCCTGGGGTGCAAGTGCTAGAGCACTAAGGTGCACAAGAACACTTTCCTTATACTCATTTAAAGGAAAACTACAACCCCCAAACAATGTAGGTCTCTATAAAAAGATATTGCATAAAACAGCTCATATGTAAATAAACCATTTTCATAATAATATACTTTTCTAGTAGTATGTGCCATTGGGTAATCATAAATAGAAAATTGCCATTTTAAAAAATAAGGGCCGCCCCCTGGGATCGTAGGATTCATTGTACTCACAAACATACCAACAAACCATACATGTTAGGTCACATGAGCCAATTAACAGACAGAGTTGTGTCTTTTGCTTCCACACTTCTTCCTGTTACAGTTAGAGTTGAAGTATTTCTGGTCAGGTGATCTCTGAGGCAGCACAAAGACCATCACGAAATGGTGGCTCATGACAAGAGATGTAAAAGGGCAATATTTACTTAAATATATATTCCAGTTTGATAAGATTCTTTAATATGTAACTTAATATGATATGAACTATCTGTTGCTTAAGTGTACATTTTGGGGGTATAGTTTTCCTTTAAGAAGCACTTGCACTCTGGGGCATATTGCACTTTTCATTGTGTACAAGATTGAGCACAGAGACCTGAGGCACTGTGGAAAGAGCATAAGGAAATGTGCCAAGTGCAAAAAAGGGCAATTACTGTATGGCCCTTTGCACTATGCACACTGCCTTCTGCTAAGTCATTGACTAGTAAAATTTTCTTATACACAGTGCCTTGCAAAATGATTCCAATTCTTGAATAATACTACATAACAAATCCTACACTGGAATTTTTCTCTGTAATATTTTCATATTAAGATGAACATAGGAGATTGAAATGACTTGTATATTAATACACTTTCTACCCCATTCTGCCTCATTTATAATTGTTTTGCTCTGTACTTCTCAGAACCTCCTGTTGTTTTACAAGACACATTAAAGTGCAATCTGAATTCTTAGCAACAATGCCAAAGAGAAAATACACTGAAATGATACTAACAATAGTAGTTAAGCTTGTCCAAGTTGTCATAAACAACTTAGTTAAAATGAATTGCAGAGCCAACACTCTGAAGTTGCATAGTGTATCATTTGAGTTTCTTTACCTGTGTGATACTAAATGAGAACTAGTCCAGAATTCCAATATTGTTTTAATCACTAGACATTGCATAATTGTAATATTGGGTCTTACAGCTATATCTAGAGTTTAGAGTATACTGTAATCCAAATAATATTTGGAAATATTGTCAATTTACGTGAATGTTACACATATTTAGTCATAATGTCACCTCTGTCCTTAACAGGTCCAAAATGGTGCCAAAGAACATGTTCCAGGTTGCTTTCTGTATTGTTCGAGTTCTGCAAATTTGGTTGTCAAAACTCCTATTATGTGAGATATTTTTGGTGACAAATATAACCTATGCAGGAGACTAAGGGCCATGTCCTTGAAATACTTGGCCAACAGTGCTTTTGCTCTTATCACATCTGCTGTAGTGATTTGACTTGTATGTGATGTCTTGGAGGGTAGATGGCTATATAACTAATTTCCCTAGGGTCGTAAGAAATTTTCTTAGACTTGTTTTTACCAATATATCAGGTTGGCCACCAGCAATGCTATCAGACCTTTCTGATCCACATCTTAAAGCAGGGATCTGCTTGTCTTATATGAAATCATTTATTGCTGAGAAGTGGTATAAATAATGAGATTTTATTTACATTTGTTACAAATTATCTGCTTTAAACGTGGAGCTAAGTAAGGGGTTGTCATCAGTGAACTGGTTTGTCTGACTTTGTGGCATGCAGTTAGTAAGCCAATAAAAGCTGTAGAGGGAAATTCTGGTCTCCATTAAAGGTAAAGGTGGCCATACATGGTGACCATACTGCCGATATTGGTCCTTTAGACCGTTTCGGCAGCTTATCTGCCTGTGTGTGGGGGCTCCCGATGGGTCCTCCCGATCTTTATCAGGTCAGAAATCTGGCAAGTTTGATTTCTTTCCGCGATCCAAGACTGCATTGGCTAGTTGATGGGGACCTGCGACCCGTCGGCGGCCATTCACAACATTGTAATCCGATCGTTCAGCCCCAGGGCCGAACGTTTCGATTCACCCAATATCACCCATCCGTTAGTGGGCATATCGGGTTAAGATCCGCTTGTAAGGCAATCTCCCCAAATGAGCGGACCTAATAGTTTATGGTCACCGTAAATCCTTTGGAAATTTTAGTAGACTAGCTAAATGTCATGACAATGTGAGATTTACTGCTGCATTATTTCTAGATTGGGAAACCTTTTGGTAGGAGCTTTTAGTTTTCCAAATAAAGTATAGTTTTAAGCAAATAGTCAAAATGTTTAAAAGTTATTTTTACATATATTATAAAATATACTTTTATATAATAATAAACCTGTAGCTTGGTGGCAAAGCAATTCCACTGGCTTTATTTAATCTTAATGTTTTAGCACAGGGGTCCCCAAAAGTGGGCCGCCGAGCCCAGTGTCCCAAAACGAGGTGCGCCCCGGATTAGACGCCGGCGCGTCCAAATTTGCTGCCGACCCTGCTGACCCCCGCCCTGCTGGCATAATTTAGCCAATGTTTGTTTGCTGAGACATAACTTTGCATTTTGATGAATAAGCGTATGCGCTGTGAATTAACGTTTGACAAAGTTGCATGAAGTATGGCGGAGCCTTCCAAGGCAAAAATTTGCCCTTTAGTAAATTTCCCCCAGGTCTGACACATGTGCTAGTTCTACCCATTAAATGAAAATGAGAAGTTTACACCTTCACTGATAATACGTATTATTCTTGGAGACATTTCTCCTTTCTGTCCTTGTGGTCAAATATACATTCAAAACACCGGTTTAAAGGAGCATATATAGTCTTAAAACTTATAGCCAAAACTTGCAGACAATGTGTTTCTAGGAGCATTTTTCCACCCAGTGGGGGGGGGGGGGTAGATTCATTTAGCTTTTTCTACATTATATTATTTGTATGTTGTGCAATCTTCAAGGCTGAAGGAACATCGGTCATTCTCTTCTAAGGCATTTTACAGCCAGTATTTTTCAGAAAGCCCCACTGATGGTTTACAACCTGACAACAGTTCAATCCAGGGCTTTTTTATCCCAAAATAAACCATCAGTTCTGGTGCTTTCATGTGTACTTCAACCAGGATAGATGAGTTGAGCCTAAGTTTACCCAAACTAAAAATACAATGGCACTAACATGGAACAGTCTGCCTTACTATTAGCCTTCATCACCACTGAATCATTCAAATAACTACCGTATTGATAAAATGCCTCACAGTTAAATAGTATCTTATGAGATTATATATTTCAAGAGCAGCTTTGAAAATGAAGACTAAAGAACATTCCAAGTGTTTGTATACAGAAGACAGTACCTAGAAATTTTAAAAACTCCCTGCTAGTTAAAACAAGAAGGGAACATATGCATTGTATGTATAGTAATAAGTCAAATCAACTGATATTGCTTTATTTTTTTTTCTCTTGAAAGCCAGTCACCCAACTGGCTTTCTCAATTCAGATTGACTTGTACAAAGATCTTTCTGGAGCAGATATGGAGTCTGCCAGAAAGCATGTGAATTAATGATCTGCAATAAAAGAAATGGTTTTGTGTTCTGATGAGACCAATATAGAACTTTCTGACTGAAGATCAATGCAGAAATGTACAGGTAAACATTGCCCTAAGCACACCAAAAAAACACTATACCTACAGTGAAGCTTGGTTGTGATAGCATCAGCTGTTTCTGGTTTTCAACAGCAGGGCTTGTGCAGTTCATTAAAACTGAAGCAATGGAGTAGCTGAAGAACAAAGAGTCATTTAGTGGCCCACCTAAAACCCATGATCTCAGTTTCATTGACAATCTGTGTCATTATATGAAAACTGTGGTGTACAAGCCTGGAATGAACCAAAGCCATTCCTAAACAGTGTGCAAACTTCAAATGTGGATTTTAGGATTAAAAAGGATACAGCATATTTCTTATTTTGTATAATGCTACATATTGTAAACTATATCTTTAAGGGGCACATTTACTAAGGGTCGAATTTCGAAGTGGTAAAAATTCGACCACCGAATTGTAGAAATTCAATAGTGAAAGTTTTTTTTTGAGTGAATTTAGCAGTTTTTGATCTAATTCAGATCGAGCGATTTGAACAATTTAATCAATCGATCGAACGATTTTCAAAACAAAAACTTCGACTTCTAAAACCTTAGCCAAATACTGGCTATAGGTTCTAGGAGGTCCCCATAGGCTATCATAGCAATTCGCCAGGTTTAAGGTGGCAAAGTCGAAGTTTTTTAAAGAGACAGTACTTCGATTTTCGAATGGTCGAATATTCAAAGTTTTTTCAATTCAAATCGAATTTTGGCCTATTCGATGGTCGAAGTACCCAAAAATTACTTCGAAATTCGAAAATTCACTTCGACCCTTAGTAAATGTGCCCCTGTGTTTTGAAGTAAAAATATCACAGAAAAAAAAAATAGTTATGGGTCTAAACACTTCAAGAAGGCCCATCATCTCTTATATTTCCTTGCAAACACTAACCAGTCAGAAATGCTTAATCTAATTTTCATGCAACACTGTTCTGAGTGATCTTTGCTATGTAATAATTCTACTGCTGAATTCCATAAGGAAGCTGAGTCTGTGAAGTGAGAAATGTAGCGAAGGGAAGTCATAAAATATCAAGAAATTAGATGTGACAGAGTGAAGTAGCAGTATATAGGATGAGAGACTCCATTCTTCTTTACAGGGTGAAACTACTGTTCAAATGTAATATAACACTTCTGTTTAGAAGTCTAGATAGTGACTCACAAGTATTTTCCTATATTTTTAAGGGTACATACTGTAGCCTCTGGTAGCAAGGGTGTATGATCTAGGAGAAAAAAGTTGGAGCCTGGCTAATAGAACCCTTTTTTACATAAATGTAATCATTTTGTTTATGTGGCACTTAAGAGCAGGAAAAATGAGGTATGACTTAGAGCTGAGGATACAATGGGCCTTGGGAGGGGAAAATATTGGTTCTATGTAAAGAAGAATTAAGTGTAGTGTACTGATAAAATCAAAAACTTTGACCGTAGACCATAGATTTACTTTGCGCTTAGACCATAGGTTTATTGCATGTCTCTTTAGAGTCTATAAGCAAACATTTGATGCTTCATCACCTGCTGTAAGTCAGAACCCTACATTCAACTCAACTCTCAATATAGTGATTTAACACAAATGGAAAACTAAAAAAGGCAGCTTGGTGCCCTTTAATTTGAGAAAATTACCCATGTTGAAAAAAATCCCTGCTCAATAAGAAAGTAAGTGAAAAATACATCAATATTAAACTCAAACAAATTTTTTTTTGGGATAACCTGTATAAATAGAAGTAGTAAATGTGACTGAAAAGCAAGACATTTTGTTAGGCAGTTTAACTATCTCAGCATGTTTTAACCAGACAATTGGGGATTTCAGTATCTGCTTCCCTTAATTTGCTTTCAAAGCAAATTCGTCCTTCTGTCTATTTTCATACAAATGATCTTTCTGCTTTATTAACAACACAGCCTTGCCAGATATGTCACTTGCCTTCAGGCTTGATAATGTGAAACATTCCTCTGTGTGTGCCTTATTGCATAAATGCGTGAAGCCAAGTGATTACTTTGGCAAATACAGCATAAGTGTTAAAATAATCTCTGCACTGTCTACCTGGCAAAACCTAAAGGCTCTAAGTGGATATAAAGCAGAAACAGTTGTGTGTGATAAGTACCCAAAACCTGTACCAGTATTTTTAGAAGCATGAGTGCAAGAGGTGATAGGACCCATGATAGGTATAGGATTTGTTAAGCGGTACTCTGTTATCCAGAAAGCTCCGAAGTACAGGATGGCCATCTTCCATAGACTACATTTTAATCAACTAATTCTCAGTAATACCATAATAATACCTTGTACTTGATCCCAACTAAACAATCCTATTAGATTCATTCACAATATACAGGGAGTCCACAACTTTCAAACATCTGACTTTATTATTATTATTATTATTATTAACATGTATATATAGCGCCAACATATTTCGTAGCTCTGACTTACAGATCACACAAAGGTCTTTATTAGCATTTAGCTTTAACAAACCACCTGCCCCATCCCTCACTGGCATGTATTGTCTACTGCCGAGCACAGAAAGGTAAAAATAAATTATATGTTAGGACAAACATCTGTCTAAGTTGTATTTAAAAGATAAATGTACCTGTTTCAATTTACATACAAATGAAACTTAAGAACAAACCTACAGAACCTATCTTGTATGTAACCTGGGGACTGCCTGTATGATTTTAACATTATGGTATGGAGATCCAAATTATGGAATGATCCCTTATCCGGCAAACCCCATATCCCAAGCATTCTGGATAACAGATCCCATAACCTGTAACACTATACCTCAATTCCTGAACACAAAGGAGTAGCAAAATATTTTACACTTTCCTTTTCTCAATCACCTCCTCCCTTGGTGCAATGGTACTAAGTCTCAAGTTGCAAATAAAATCACATGACAAGGTTTTTGCCCTTTTTTTGTCTCCCCACCAACTTCGAAATTATTGCTTTGCCATTTACCGTGGCCATTTAAATGGGACCCGTAATTCCAGATAATGGATCTTGCAGTTATTTGGATCTTCATATCTTAAGTCTACTAGAAAACCATTTAAACATTAAATAAATAGAATAGACTTGTTTTGCTTCCAAAAAGAATTAATTATATCTTAGTTAGGTTCAAATACTAGGTACTGTTTTATTATTACCAAGAAAAAGGAAATCATTTTCAAATATGTGGATTATTTGGATAAAATGGAGTCTAGGGGAGACGGCCATGCTGTAATTCGGAGGATTCTGGATAATAACCTTCCGGCTAAAGTGTCCTATACCAGTATGGCAGTAGTTCTAAGATATGAATGAATCACTTGACATACACTGAATTTGACATGCAGCTGGGCGCTTATTTGTGCTTGTGGATAAACTTGATTTTTGATGGCCACTTTTGAGGTATATAATACAGTAGTAGGTGCATCACACTGGACTTATTCCTCTATAGAGCACTGATGTCTATTTGCTGTAGTTTTCTAATCATTAATTCTACTTTGTTTGTTACATCAATATCAGGACCGCATATGAATAGCAATATGTACAGACAGATTTGTTGATTCCCAAATCCTCTTCTAACACATAATTTACATTTTCTAAATATATAACAGATGGCATCAGCACTAAGAGAAATGCACCACTCCAAATATGGAAAGATACATAATTTTTTAAGCAGATTTTTTGGTAATTAATCTGATGAATGTGGTTATAATAAGCACATACTAAGCCATAATAAACACAAGCTAAAGAAACAACAGATTGAGGGAAATAATGCACCCCAGTAAGTTCCTTATATAGCGTATATGATTTTTAACAGCTGTTTCATGATAATCAACTAGTGGATTTGTTGTTAAAAGCCTCATAACCCAAATTATATAGAGAGGACTAAAAATATGAGAACTGTCAAGAAAAGTAAGTTACTTTGAGGTAAATTCAATGCAATTTTTTTTCTCAATAATACACTTAATAATACAATTAATACACCTAAAAACTGGTGAAGCACTGCAAAATGGGTTCTCAAAAATCAATAAATCATGTCCCTTTTAAATGTGATAATAAAAAGGAATGTATTCACGTTTAATATTTGCCATTTAGCATTTATAAAGGGAGACAGTGGCAAATGACATGGTGACATGCAACAAATGTATAAAAAAAACAGCTTTCTCAATTTAAAGGCACCAATGAGAATAAAATGTTGTTAAAGGGAAACTAAAGTCTAAAATAGAATAATGCTAAAAATGCTGTATTTTGTATACTAAATATAAACATGAACTTACTGCACCGGAAGCCTAATTAAACAAATGATTTATGCTTTCAAAGTTGGCCACAGGGGGGTCACCATCTTGTAACCTTGTTAAACATTTTGCAAGACCATGCATATGCTCAGTGTGGTCTGTGCTGCTGCTTAGGGATCATAATAAATTATCAAAGCAGCACAAGTCAAATAATATCAGCCATAGTTACATAGTTAAATTGGGTTGAAAAAAGACAAAGTCCATCAAGTCCAACCCCTCCAAATGAAAACCCAGCATCCATACACACACCCCTCCCTACTTTTAATTAAATTCTATATACCCATACCTATACTAACTATAGAGCTTAGTATCACAATAGCCTTTGATATTATGTCTGTCCAAAAAATCATCCAAGCCATTCTTAAAGGCATTAACTGAATCAGCCATCATAACATCATCTGGCAGTGCATTCCACAACCTCACTGTCCTCACTGTGAAGAACCACCTACGTTGCTTCAAATGAAAGTTCTTTTCCTCTAGTTTGAAGAGATGGCCTCTGGTACGGTGATCCTCTTTATAGGTAAAAAGGTCCCCTGCTATTTGTCTATAATGTCCTCTAATGTACTTGTAAAGTATATTCATGTCCCCTCGCAAGCGCCTTTTTTCCAGATAAAACAACCCCAACCGTGACAGTCTTCCCTCATAATTTAAGTCTTCCACACCTCTAACCAGTTTAGTTGCACGTCTCTGCACTCTCTCCAGCTCATTTATATCCCTCTTACAGACTGGAGTCCAAAACTGCACTGCATACTCCAGATGAGGCCTTACCAGGGACCTATAAAGAGGCATTATTATGTTTTCATCCCTTGTGTTAATGCCCTTTTTTATGCAAGACAGAACTTTATTTGCTTTAGTAGCCACAGAATGACACTGCCTAGAATTAGAAAACTTATCTAAAAAGACCCCTAGATCCTTCTCATTTAAGGAAACTCCCAACACACTGCTATTTAGTGTATAACTTGCATTTATATTATTTTTGCCAAAGTGCATAACCTTGCATTTATCAACATTGAACCTCATTTTCCAGTTTGCTGCCCAGTTTTCCAACTTAGACAAATCAATCTGCAAAGTGGCAGCATCCTTGATAATTGCAAGGTTATGCATTGTGGAACCTATAGTTCTGCACAATTTAGTATCATCTGCAAAAATAGAAACAGTACTTTCAATGCCCACCTCCAGGTCATTAATAAACAAGATGAAAAGCAAGGGACCAAGTACAGAGCCCTGTGGTACTCCACTAACAACACTGGTCCAATTAGAAAATGTTCCATTTACCCCCACGCTTTGTAGTCTATCTTTAAGCCAGTTCTCTATCCAGGTACAAATACTATGTTCCATTCCTTAATTTAACCAGTAACCTTCTGTGTGGCACTGTATAAAATGCTTTAGCAAAGTCTAAGTACATCATATCCATCCCAGAATCGAGGTCCCTGCTTACCTTCTCATAAAAAGAAATTAAGTTAGTCTGGCAAGATCTATTATGCATAAAACCATGCTGGCACACACTCATAGTATGATGATTTGCTATAAAGTCCAGTATCTTATCCTTTAATAACCCTTCAAAAAGCTTTCCTACTACTGACGTCAGACCTAACTGGCCTATAATTTTGAGTCTGAGAACGGGATCCTTTTTTGAATAAAGGCACAACATTACCAATTCGCCAGTCTCTCGGCACAATGCCAGACATCAATGAATTCTGAAAAATTAAGTAAAGAGGTTTGTCACAGAGCTAAGCTCGCTAATTACCCTGGGATGAATACCATCTGGCCCAGACCTTTGTTTATCTTAACATGTTCTAGTCTCTTTTGAATTTCCTCATGTGTGAACCATGCATCATTAGTTGTATTACTAAAATTGGGACTATTAACAAGGAAACCGTCAATAACCAGTTCCTCATTTGTGTAGACACACGAAAAATATGAATTCAGAATCTGCGCTTTTAATTTGTTTTCGTCAACCAGCTGACCCCCCCTCTGAAACTAAAGGTCCCAACCCTTCCTGCTTAATTTTTTTACTATTAACATATTTAAAAAATTATTTTGGATTCTTTTTACTGCTTGCTGCAATTTCCTTTTCCATATCAATTTTAGCTTGCCTTATAGCTTCTTTGCATGATTTATTGGCCTCCTTGTACCTTATAAATGATTCAGCTGTCCCAGCTAACTTGAAAGCCTTAAAAGCACGTCTTTTCTTACCCACCTCAACACTAACACTTCTATTGAACCAAAAAGGTTTTGCTTTGCAACGTCGTTCCTTATTTACAAGGGGAATTTACTGATATGTATATTTTTTAAGCAGCATTTTAAAGACTTCCCATTTTTGTTCCGTGTTTAACCCTGTGAAAAGCATTTCCCACTTAATATGTTGCAGAGATGCCCTTATACTGTCAAAGTTTGCACGTCTGAAATTTAGTGTTTTAGTTACTCACTTACAGAATTGCTTCTGCAACAGAATCTCAAAGGAGATATGATAACTATTCCCTAAATGCTCACCCACACAAATGCTAGAGATGAGTTCAGTATTATTAGTTATTACAAGGTCCAAAAGAGAGTTAGTCCTAGTAGGTTCTTGAACGAGCTGGAATAAAAAGTTGTCATTCAGCATATTTACAAACCTACTAGTTTTTTCTGTCTTGGCAACCCTATTACCCCAGTCAATGTCTGGATAATTGAAGTCACCCATAGCAACAACTTGACCCAGCTCTGAAGCCGCTTCTATCTGTAAGAGTAGCTGGGCTTCATACTCGTCACCTATACAAGGTGGTTTATAGCATACACCAATGATAAGTCTCTTTGTAACCGTTTACCCAGTCAAAATCTCTACCCTGAGGGATTCTACACCCTCACCAGTGCCAGCAATGGTTATTTCTTTAGTGCATGGCTTTAATTCAGGCTTTACATACAAACACACTCCTCCACCCTTTTTTATCCCTCTGTCCCTCCTAAAAAGGGTGTAACCATTTAAATTCACAGTCCAGTCACATGTTTCATCCCACCAGGTCTCAGTGATACCAATTATATCATAATTTTTAGAGCATGCAATTTATTCTAGGTCTCCGATTTTACCTGACAGACTCCGTGCATTTGCCAGCCATAGAAGCAGATACAAGACTGATTAATAATCAGAATATGCAGACTGTCCTGGGCCCTGTGTTGTCATGTAATCTAAAGTGGATTTTATAGTTTTTGTATTGTTTAATACATACTTTCTCCAATCGCCAGTGGCTGCAGCAAAAAAATCCTCCAAATAGAATCACAGTTTATCTGTTTAAATCTGGCTCCATGATCTTTGTCCCTGTAGCTGGAGTTGGAAACATTAAAGAGGATGTATTGTAAAGGCAAAAAGAAACAGCATTCATTTAAAAAAAATCTGTTCAATTTTTATAACAAATCTGACTATATGCAGTGAAATTCCCCCTTCATTTACTTGCTCTGACTGTTGCAGATATGAGCAGTTAGGGGCCGTTAGGGGCCGTCTGAAGCTTCCTATCTGCAGCAGTCAGAGCAAGTAAATGAAGGGAGATTCTTACTGCATTCATTCAGGTTTCTTATAAAAATGGAAGACATTTTTTAATTAAAGTATATTGGAGATATGTTTCTTTGTCATTAGAGAAAGTAAAAATGGGATTTAATTTTTTGCCTTTACATCCCCTTTAAAGAAACTTTTAATAATCTAATTTAAATTCTTATAGTGCTGTTTTCTAAGACATGCTATGATTTTAAAATTTCAGAATAAAGAAGTGACTTTTATATATATATATAAGTATATATATAAAGCTCTGAATTACTGCACTCTATTCAGAATGGGAGGAAGAACTGAGCGGAAATGCAAACTATACGGGATTATGACAACGCAGGAACCTTAAACAAATGAGGTTGAACACACGACTGACTGCGGGGAAATTTGCAGGAACACAACTTTGGTTATAGATATAAATGACTCCAATAATGTGTTTTACGGGTACAATAATTGATCCCATTAGGAGATTTATAATGCCAGCCCAAGAGAAGACTTGATCAAAGTTGCCCTTTCTGCATATTGTGGCACTTACTAGCCTATTTACAGTATGCAAACTGCTACTTTGAATGTTATGATTTATGTCATTAATAGCTTCCAGCAGATTTTGAGAGGCTTATGCAACATTTGAAAGCCTGAGTTATGGATGGATCCCCATCTTTACTGGAGTCAGTTTGTAGTCAGGAAATATGATATGATAATGATAGATGATATATAGATAGATGCAAATGGGTTTTTATGATATCAGATACCTTATGAACTTACCTAAACAGATCATAATAAACAATTATACAAAAATCAGCTGCTCCCGTAGCTCAGTTATTTTCTCAAACCCCACCTTTTCATACTAAAAGGAGACCTTAACTCATCCTGAAAACAACTCTTCCCCAAATGTCAAAAAGTGTATACCTGGGTAAAGGTTTACTCCTTGCCACTGTCTACCAGTCAGTGCCACCTGGCTACTTACTAACCCTGGAATGCTGTAGAGCAGGTCAAAAGCCCCCCCGAAGTACAAAGATTCCCTGTTGAAACGGTGGTTAGGCTCGCTGAGTCTTAGCAGTTGAGACATTAAGTTCAGAAACAGGCTATTGGTCAAGGCTGGCAGGTTCACTAATAGTAGGTTAAATAGACATTTTCTATTTGGAGATGATCATACACAGGCTAGTGGTGGATGGTACATCAGCAGGGTAATACATGGCATGCAGATAAACAGAAAAAACTGTGACTGTAAAACTGGGGCACATATGCAGGCTTAAATGTTCTGTCTAAAATAATACATAAAAGGATGATGTGCCAGTATTCATAAAAGACTGGCATGTTGCCAAAATCATAGATGACTATGACCATCATGTGATGATGTCACCAAAACTGAAAATGTCCAGCATGAAACACAAATGGCGAATATAAATGATTATTCATTAATTCATAGTCATTTATAGTAAACATTTACCAACCAAAACCTTTGGAATAATGTAAAGACTGCCCCAATTACAGTGGTCATTTTTGCAAAAAAACACAGCCTACATTTGCATTGCATCTTGCTCCATCCCGACTCCTCAAATATTAAACTTCTCATGCCGAAGCCGATCTGCCTAATGCCTGAATTCATTACTATTTTTAATTTTTCTACTTTACATATAAATCACTTCACTATGTCAGATTTGCTTTCTTTGTTTAATATTTGCACAGAAAATAGATCTTCCTGAACGTCTCTCCTTTTTTGTACCATATTCATTATGCACTGTGTCTCACTTTACATTTACACTGTTTATAATCTCCTTGACATCTGATGCTCTATTTCAGAAAATGCATTTGTGTGGTAGTGTTCAATCAACAGTGTTTAAATGAAGCAAGGAAATCTATCCAAATATATCAGTGGCAGCTGAAAGATATATAAAAATGCTAAAGATATATATATCTGTTTACTTGCTGACATACACACTCTGCAGTAATGGTGGCTTTTACGACCTTTGGGTCAACCTTTTTCAATTTATAGGGAAATAACACATACAAGAGATGTACATTTATCTGATAGTACTATACACCAGTATACTCCCCATTAAAAAAGGGGGAATATACAATGATAACAGGACTATCTTTTACCAAGAAATGCTGGAGAGCAAATGATTTATTGATGAGTAATTTAACCAGCATAATGCTCTGTCATGTGATTTTTTTTCTTGGAAATAATATGTTATTGGCCTATCGCTGTCCCTTGCATAATATGTTTCCTATACGTTGGATTGTAAAGTCATTCTTTTAAATGAGTGTCCCATGGAGTGACAGATGGAACTGGTTAGTGGAACAGAAGCTAAAATCCTTGCTAAAAGAAACATATCTTTTGGCATATTTAGTCTCTTTCACCACTGACATTCCCATTGGTGGGTGGTCATCAATCAGTTAAAATGTAAGAGACTGCACTCTCCTTATGCTTCCCTATGTAAACTATAAAACATTAAATTAAATTAAATACAAAAAAGAAAATAAATCATATATCATAAATAGCTAGTTAAAGCAACACAATGTAGTTCATCTCTTGTGCCATGCAGTATCAATTTGGTACTAATGTGAACTATAATTTGTTCATGGTTCTATAAAACTTGCTCTGCACAGTATTTTAATGGACTAAAATTGCAGTAGCATGGTCCAGAACACACTAAATAAGCAGAGACATTCCAGGTGAATGGTTTGGGGTTTATTTCTGGCCTCTCTCCCCATATATTATAAACCTTAGTTCAAATTCTGGTTTAGAGGGAGTACTTCATTATCCAGGTTCTGATTCTGTACAATCTTACATAAAGGGGCACATTTACTTAGCTCGAGTGAAGAATTAGAATAAAAAATACTTCGAATTTCGAAGTATTTTTTTGACTACTTCGACCATGACTTTGAATCTAACGATTCGAACTAAAAATCGTTCGACTATTCAACCATTCGATAGTCAAAGTACTGTCTCTTTAAAAAAACTTCGACCCCCTACTTCGCCACCTAAAACCTACCGAGCACCAATGTTAGCCAATGGGGAAGGTCCCCATAGGCTTTCCTAACTTTTTTTGATCAAAGGAAAATCATTCGATCGATGGATTAAAATAGAACGATTTTTCCTTCGATTGCTTGATCAAAGGGAATTTGGTAAATCCTTCGACTTCGATATTCGAAGTCCAAGGATTTTACTTCGACCAATAGTAAATGTGCCCCAAAATCTAAGATTAGTACAAAAAATATTTTAGATTCTATTGCTTTTTACATGGCAATTAAAGGGGTTGATCAGCTATAAATGATCTTTTAGTATGATGTAGAGAGTGATATTCTGAGAGAATTTGCAATTGTTTTTCATTTTTTAGTATTAATGGTTTTTGGGTTATTTAGCTTTTTATTCAGCAGCTCTCCAGTTTGCAATTTTAGCAATCTGGTTGCTAGGGTCCAAATTACCCTACCAACCATGCATTGATTTGAATGAGACTGGAATATGAATAGGAGTGGATCTGAATAGAAAGTAGTAATAACAATAAAGGGGATTAATTATTAAAGTCTAAATGCCAAAAACTCAAAAAATGTGAGTTGTTTTTACTATACAATCTGAATTTTTAGGGGGAAAAACTTGGATTTTTTGAATTTTTATTATACCTGGAAAATGGAAAAAGTCAGAATCCTAAAATCTGACATCTCAGACCTACCGAGGTATATAAGTCAATGGGAGAGGTCCCTATCCTATTTTGAAGCACAAAAAAAACGTACGATTTATATTTTTGGATACTCAGCAGCACAGGTGATAAATCAATAGCAGAGGTTAGGTGTCGGTATTATGAATATGTATAAAATATAAACTACTGCTGGCTCCTAACAAGCAGTTCATATGTTACTAGCATGAGCAATATATGAAATTAAACAAGCTAGATCTTGAATAAACATATAGTTCACCATGATGTGCCCTTTGAAAATGCCCTTAATATTCATTTCCTTACGTGAGTAGTTACTGTATATCCCAACACAAAGTAGGTATCAATACTATAGTCATAACAAAGAGAAATAACCCAAGTTCTAAATGTTTGGATACCATTACTTTGCTACTGTGCACAAGGTAAACAGCAGCCAAACTCACCAACAGTGAATGATCCAGTCTTTGAAAACAGTTTTAGGAATCACTGACTTACAATATCTCTCATTTACTGTCAATTAGTGGAATCTAAGACTATTACACTTGGTCAATATTTGAGTGGGTGGCAGAACTGTAAGATTTTAATCCAAGTCTGATTTGTTTATCTATACACCAGGGGATATATTTATTAACAAATGAATATAAATCTACCCCAATCTTTCCAAATGTTGGCATTAAGGCGGCCTGCGACCCCCTTGTGTGGCACCCCACATGAAAGTCTGCCTGCTGTGTCTGCTTACCATGTGTAAAATTTAAAAACTATCACTACAGAGATTAACTGGTCCCTGCATTGTTTACACCTCAAATTCAGACTATAATCCCCTGTACTGTTCACACATGTAATCCCTCCTGCATTGTTCACACTTGTAACACCTCTATTGTTCACACCCTAAAGACCTGTACTGTTCACACCTGAGACCCAGACTGAAACTGCCCACATTGTTCACCTGTTCAAACCTGATGGGGCACCAGCACTGTATGTAGTACATCTTAGAGTGGCCCCAATAGGTTTCCTTGTCTCCTGCTCTATTCTACCTGCCCCTTGCTCCCTGTGTGTGCCATACTCTGTCTGCCCTATGCTCCCTGTGTGTGCCATTCTCTGTCTGCCCTATGCTCTGTGTGTGCCATACTCTGTGTTCCCTATGCTCTCTGTGTGTGCCATATTCTGCCTGCCCTAGGCTCTCTGGGGCAAATTTACTAAAGGGCGAAGTGACTTACACTTACTGGCGTAACTTCGCTAGTGAAGGAGATAAGACTCTAGCGGTACTTCGCTCCCTAACGCCAGCCGAATTTAAGCTCTGGCGAATGGACGTAACTACACAAATTCACTAAGATGCGGATTTTACTGAACTTTCCCTCTTGCGTCAGACTTGCCTTCGCCACCTCAAACCAGGCGAAGTGGAATAGAGTAGATAGGAGTTCCTCAAAAAATAGTTGAAAACGCTAGCGTCTTTTCCTTTTTTCAGGGTGATAGGCTGCAAAAGAGCGTAACATTTTTTTGGGGTAACTGGCTTCCCCCCTACATTTCCTAACATATGGCACATAAACTATTATTAAGGCTTCCCGGGCTTGTGTAGTGTAATGTATTTGCTGCAACATATACGTCCATTGAACTTTAACTTCCTGACGTATGCAAATTAGGCTACACTACCGCAACTTCGCTTTGTTTGGCACAGTAACCCTAGCGCAACTTCGACAGCATTCGTCGCCCTGGACGCAACTTTGGATTTTAGTGAATTAGCGTTGTCCTGGCAAATTGTTGTGCTGTGAGCGAAGCCGTCGCTGGCGAATATTCGGAGGTTAGTGAATTTGCCCCTTGGTGTGTCATACTTTGCCTGTCCTACTCTGCCTGTGTGTGGCATAATCAGTCTGCCCCATGCTACCTGTGTGTGCCCTGCTCTGCCTGTGGAACATAAGCCTGGTATTTGTTCTAGGGGGGTTGTTAGCATTTGAAAATGATAGTTTGGGGTCCCTAAGATGTTTTATCATGTGCTGTGGGCGTAATGTGTTATCCACAGGGCTGGAGGAAGCATATGGATTTAAAGGTATGTCTTAATATGACTTAACTTTTTTCACATATGAGTGATAAGTGATATCCCTTCACATATGAGTGATTAGTGATATCCCCGCAGTGAGCACCACCATTTGTTTTTTTTGGTGTGCTACCATTACTGTGGACATGGTCTTGTGGTAACATGGGTGTGGTTTAAAGTGGGTGTGGTTTAAAATCAGGGCGTGGCTAATAATTGCTTCCATTATCGACCCTCCACCATGTAGGCCAGAAAAATTCCAGCCTTCGGTACCACAGAAGTTGGACAGCACTGGTTTATAATATAGGTCTCAGAGGGCATACCCCACCCAGTTAATAAAAATCATTATGACTACAAGTCCCCAACACACTTCTACGATTCCAAACCATAGGAGAATAAAGGTATGGGATTTGTGATCCAGAAAGCTCTGAATTAAGAGAATGCGGTCTCCCATAGACTCAATTTTAAACACCTAATTTTTAAAAATCATTTCCTTTTTCTCTGTAATAATAAAACAGTACCTTGTACTTGATTCCAGCTAAGATAAAATTAATCCTTACTGGAGGCAAAACAATTCTATTGGGTTTATTTAATATTTACATGATTTATTAGTATCTTAGGGGGTAATTTATTATAGTCTGAATACCAAACACTGTAATATATAATATTTACTATTAAATCGGAATTTTTTGTGAAAAAAACTCAAATTTTTCGAAATTCATTATACCCAGGGATGGAAAAACTCATAATCCGAAAATCCAGCATCTCAGACCTGCTAAAGTTTAATCTAAGTCAATGGGAGAGGTCCCTATACTATTTGGAAGTTTCTGTGGTCTGAACTGGAATTAGCATGAAAATATGACTATTTCAGACTTTTTGGGCAAAAATCCAAAAAAGCCTGAAAAAAATCAGGCAATTTGGAGAAAAACTCCAAAAAATTGTATGTTTCGGCTTTTCACTTGATTTTTTTTATTAATAAATAAGGTCACATCGTGGATTCTAGTTTGGTCTCACTTTTTTAATATGGTGGTCCAAATTACGAAAAGATCCCTTAGGAAAGATTACGGAAAGATCCCCAGGCCCTGAGCATTCTGGATAATAACGCTTAGGCTGCAGGGAAAGAAACAATATTATGCATCCGGACAGGTCCAGTGGTAGGGTCAGCTGGGTTCAATGCTGTTATAACTGAAACCCAGGAAAGGACTGATTCCAGTAGCTGATTACAAATCAGTGAAGCCATTCGCAGGATTTTATAGAAGTGTCTACAATGATCCAGTAGCTGCAGTGTTTAATGCACCCCCTATTATAAAATAATGTCTTCAGTAATAGAAGGTTCCTTATAAATTGTATGTCTCATTAAAGCCATAGCATTGGCTTCAGTAAGGTTCATTCTGCCCTTGCAGCACAATTGCTTCCTTACTGATCGCTGTCATGTACTGTTGGAGAAACCTGTGCAATCAATTTGAAATGTGTAATTTCCTTTTAAGTGAGAAGTGATGCTGCTTCTGAGCAATTAAGTTACATAAAATGCATTTATCCATAGTGGCTTTCATTTAACCATATATTCCACTTGCCTTCCCTAAAGGAATACTCATGTGGCTGAACAAGTCAAGTTAAATTAAAGTTAATAAAAAATTGCCAACAACCACAATTTAATTTTTCAACAAACTGATTTGATCATCTCTCCTTGTAACTTAAATTATGAAGCACATTTTAAGCCTTTAGAGACCAAGCAATTCATAAGCTACATTTTTAGTTTTTATTTTGTCTCCCAAATGTTATTAAAAAACTGAACTTTAAACCCACATGATGGTAGGATCTTTTATGTCTGAAATTAAATTTGCAAACTGTACTTACAGTGATTCATATAATTAAGATCTTCATTAAACTTGCCAATGACAGAACCCATGTTGCATATAATATTTACAGACCCTGTACCTCATCTGCGCTGTATACAAGAGTCTGCACAACAGACAAATTGCAGTGAGTGAATCTGATTTAATCAGAGTTCCGCTTCATACTTTACTGTACCAGATGCTTCTGGAAGTCTTCAGTGTTTTTTTCATGGTGTGGAAAAGCTTTGGAAAGGATCATTGGCGCATGGTAAAATTAAATAATAACAGACAAGCAGTTTATGTATTAAGGTAAAATAGCATTTCTAACTAAAATATCTTTAAGAAATACTGTTAGCCAATTTGACAAGCAATCAGTACCATGATTATCATGATTGCCATGGTTATTACAGGATGGGATCCGTTATCCAGAAATCCATTATCCAGAAAGCTCTGAAGATTTCTCTCATAGGGGCAGATTTACTAAAGGCCAAAGTGGCAAACGACAATTTGCCAGCGTTACCACCCACAGGCCAAAATTTACTAACGGGCGCAGGCGACAATTCGCTAGCAAAAGAGACAGACAATAGCGGTGATTCGCACTCTATCGCCAGGCGACAATTCCATCTGGCGAATGGACGTTACTCCACAAATTCACTCAAATGCGAATTTTACGGAACGTTACCTCTTTCTCCAGACTTGCCTTCGCCAGCTCAGACCAGGCGAAGTGCAATGGAGTGCATAGATCTTCTGTTACTTAGATTATATTCTTAGTGGAAAAAGTATAAAAGTTAAAAAAAAAAACATTGACGTCTTTTCCTTTTTTCAGAGTGATAGCCTGCAAAAGTCCTAAAAATTTTTTTTGGGTAACCAGTTTCCCCCATACATTTTCTAACATATGGAACATTAACTAGCTCATCTTCTTTGAATTGCTCGATTTGCCGAAGTAACGATAGTGAAAATTCGCCAGCGTCCGGCGCCCAGGACGAAACTTCGCATTTTAGTAAATTTGCATTGTCTGAGCAAATTTTCACCTGGAGAAGTGTTGTGATGGGTGCGAAGCGGACGGTAAATAAATCTGCCCTATAGACTTCATTTTATCCAAATTTTTAAAAATTATTATTTTTATGTGCAGATAGCAGCCAAAACTGATTTCAATTACCTCTCAAGCAAGGTGCCATCATTAACCATGCCTTAATAAAGAAGATAAGAGTTATTAACCATGCCTTAATAAAGAAGATAAGAGTTATTAACCATGCCTTAATAAAGAAGATAAGAGTATCCAGAGGACACAGTACCACAGAATTTTTCATGTGAGCAATGTTGGTAAGAATTACAGACAAAGGAGAGCACACCTATACTAATCAAATGCCCTGCTTGTAAAGAAATTAATAAAGTATACTGCACTCACAGGTCTCAGCAACAAAACAAAAGTGTTTTTATTGAAAAGCCAACATTTCCTCAGGGACAAACAACCAGAACTGCAAATGACACACTCAGTTAAAAATACTTAGTTTTGGTGCCAAAATAACAAACAAAAGAAAAAGACTGAAATACACTAAAACTATATGAGCAAAAAGAAAAAAAATTACAAAAAAAATGAACAGCACATAAGTGAGTTATACTGTACATCATGACGTTTAACAGCTTTGCATAAAAGCTAGTGGTACTTCACCAAGATACTGTTCATCACCAGAATTTTGCATATTCAACACAGGGGTTACGCTGTCTAAAACAAAACTCCTCCTAAAAAAAAAAAGCTATGTAAAATAAATGGCGAATTTATCAAGCTGCGTTTTTTTGAATGCCAGATTTGCCACCATTATTTTATATTGCTTCTGGAGGAAGTCACTCCATGAAAAAAATTACGTCTATTTTTACATGGTCGAAGCCTGATGATGTGTGGTATTTTTAATTAGATAGATTAAATACTTCGAATTGAACGATTCGAAGGATTTTAATCCAATGATCGAAGGACTATCCTTCGATCAAAAAAACTTAGGAAAGCCTATGGGGACCTTCCCCATAGGCTAACATTGAGTTCGGTAGCTTTTAGATGGCGAACTAGGGGGTCTAAGTTTCTTAAAGAGACAGTACTTTGACTATCGAATGGTCGAATAGTCGAACGATTTTTAATTCGGATCCTTCGATTCGAAGTCGTAGTTGAAGGTCGAAGTAGCCCAAAAAACACTTTGAAATTCGAAGTTTTTTTACTTCGAATCCTTCACTCGAAGTTAGTGAATCGGCCCCAAAGAGTTACATAAACTGGTAGTAATCATTATTTGCATAGCAGTCCAAGAGCTTTATGAGTCCCTTGGCAAACAATGCATTGACCTTCAATACAAGGGCATGGGGAAGAGTGGTACTGTGCAAAACTGTCTCAAGAATGGGTGCCGTGTCCATACTAAGTTTACCCTGGAGCTTAACCAAACAAGGCATACCGTATTTCTGTGATTGATATAGCTCATTGCAGGAGATCAAACCACCGCATCCAAATGGCAACACCAAAGGATACACTCAGAGCATAAACTGCTACTCTCAAAATTGTGTAAAGAAGCAAAAGTGGTCAATAACCAAGAAAAGAACTCCCACACCAAGGGTCTCTGGAATGCCAAGCAGTGTCTGAGGACCAAAAATATAAAATAGGGACAAAGTCCAATGGTTATGAAGCTAGCAGAAGCAAACGTGAGAGAACCACAAAGTTCACTATAAAACTTGAAAAACCAAATAGCATAGTTTAACAACAGTTTAACATTAAACCATTAGGTGTAAAGACTTAAAGACTATGTTAATTGTATATAAAAATCAAATGGTACATATGGATAAGGCAAAAAAAACCTCCGAAATACTTAATGAGAAAGCTTGGTTAACAAGAAACAGTTGAAGCGAATAAAATCAAGCTACTGATTAAAGGTATTGGTGAAGAATGATTAATAGATAAATCGTTGAACAGAAAAAGGAAAAAAGTATGACCCATAGTATTGCACCTTCCCACTCTTTTGATCTGAGGTCCCAAAAGATAAAGATAAAACTTAACTTTTACTAATAACCAACTAAAAATATGAAGCGAAAAAAGTGTATATTAATATGTTTAAAAGCAAGGTTAGGTACGGAAGCTGAATAGACACGAGGTCAGCAGCTAATAAACGGTTATCATAAATTGAGATAGTTGTATGGGTTTGTATTCACAGTGTTAACTGTTTCCCCACTATATTCTCAATTGCAGCAAAGTACTGGTGACCCACGGTATATGGGCGGACCGGATGGACCGAACTGTATTGCGGGTCAGTGTATGACCTTTGTGTATGATTGGGCCAAAATATGGCAACATACACTTATGCCTGTAAGATAGCTATACATAGATATATAAACACATGGAAATGATTGGCATAATAATAACTCGGGTAAGGTTGTGACGAGGAGGGATTAGCGAACCCAGTCTTCAATACCCTCTCAGATCGTCCATCATAACCATACCCTATGGCGCAACTGTAGGAGAGTGTCGGCGTGACCAGAGGGGGAGCGACCCACCGGTATCAAGTACGCTACCCGTTTCCTCCCGCACCACCCCTCCTTTGAAGTTAAACCAAAGAGCTGTATATAGGTATCCGACTGGTGGGATACTGTTGGCGTGATAAGAGGAGGAGCGACCTGCCGGTACTGATTGCGCTATCTGTTTCCTTCCCACACCACCCTTCCTTTAGAGTTGGACAGAGGAACTGGGCACAAGTATCCGACTAGCGGAATACATTAAGCCCATATCAGTAAAGCGTAGTTTCCCGAGCCACCCTTCCGCCCGTTCACCAGTAACAGCTAATTCACCGTCCCTGCCTAACAGTTTAAAAAATCGTTATTAGAAGCGCCTGACGCGCGTTTCGCTCGCCAACCTGCGAGCTTTGTCAAAGGCTATTTTTGGCGCTCAAAAGGTGCAGGTTTAAATAGAGAGGCAAATGCCTCTCAAAATTTGAATTGGCCAATCATGACATTGAGGGCGGAGCACTGTCCCATGCAGTGCAGCAGCCCTATGCTTCTCCAAAGCAAACTGCTGGATATGTCAAATGGCAACAATAATTAGAGACAAATTCGTAGTGACAGTAAAGTATCAAACTAGGGAATTTTGCTATGGAATCTGCAACATTTGATGGAATGGCTACTGACATGTTACATACAGCAACATCATACATAACGAATACACTTGTTCCTGTATTGGATAATATGGAATTAAAGATATGGCAATCACAAAGTGAAAATCATCAAATAAAGATATTCATGGTAATGCTCTCATTGAGACCATGCGGGCTTAAAGTATTCATTAAGAAAATTAATTCACTTTCTTTGGAGAGAAGTCCAACTCTAAAGGAAGGGTGGTGTGGGAAGGAAACAGGTAGCGCAATCAGTACCGGCAGGTCGCTCCTCCTCTTATCACGCCAACAGTATCCCACCAGTCGGATACCTATATACAGCTCTTTGGTTTAACTTCAAAGGAGGGGTGGTGCGGGAGGAAACGGGTAGCGTACTTGATACCCCTCTGGTCACGCCGACACTCTCCTACAGTTGCGCCATAGGGTATGGTTATGATGGACGATCTGAGAGGGTATTGAAGACTGGGTTCGCTAATCCCTCCTCGTCACAACCTTACCCGAGTTATTATTATGCCAATCATTTCCATGTGTTTATATATCTATGTATAGCTATCTTACAGGCATAAGTGTATGTTGCCATATTTTGGCCCAATCATACACAAAGGTCATACACTGACCCGCAATACAGTTCGGTCCATCCGGTCCGCCCATATACCGTGGGTCACCAGTACTTTGCTGCAATTGAGAATATAGTGGGGAAACAGTTAACACTGTGAATACAAACCCATACAACTATCTCAATTTATGATAACCGTTTATTAGCTGCTGACCTCGTGTCTATTCAGCTTCCGTACCTAACCTTGCTTTTAAACATATTAATATACACTTTTTTTGCTTCATATCATTTTTAGTTGTTTATTAGTAAAAGTTAAGTTTTATCTTTATCTTTTGGGATCTCAGATCAAAAGAGTGGGAAGGTGCAATACTATGGGTCATACTTTTTTCCTTTTTCTGTTCAACTATATATGCCTTATGACTTTGCACACCACTATTTGTTATTAAACCTCTATCAATGGATGGTGCTACCTACTTTTTCTTTGACGTGTTAATAGATAAATCATAACCTGAAAAGTTATCGTTCAATGGTCAAAAACAAGATGTATATAAACTGGTAGTAACAGTTATTGGCAAAGCAGCAAAGTTACTAAACTCCGCTCGGATTATTTGAGCCAAATTAATTAAAGCCCTATACAGCAAAAAGCCAGAATCCAAAAATCCGCCATCTCAGACCTACCGAGGTTGTATATAAGTCAATAGCAGAGGTCCCTATCCTATTTTAAAGTATCTGTGGTCTGCACTGGAATTTGCCCGAAAATCTGACCATTTCGGACTTTTCAGGCAAAAATCTGAAAAATACAAGCTTTTCGGGGGAAGAAGCCTGAAAATTGTGCGATTCGGGGAAAACCCAAACCGTTCGATTCTATTGTTTTTAACCGAAAAGATTAAATCAAGCTTTTTTATTAATAAATAAGGTAAAATTGGTTATGGGAGTTGGTAGTGTTTTTTTTATTTAAATAAGATAAATTTGGATTTTAGTAAATAACACTCTTAAAGTTGTACTGCACTGCAAAACATATATTCAAGTGGCCTACTCCAACAGAGTGATGAGCATATCATGTGTCCTCATAACAGCTACCATATCTGTCAACTCCCTTTGAACTTGAGCACACTCTCAATCAACTTGAGGATATCTGAGTGGATTTTCTGCAAGTACTTTTGATAATCAATCTACAACTATTAATCCCATTAAATTTCCCTATTAAATATGTTAACATAAGACATTCGTATTTTATTGGATATGTATTTAAATTATTTTAAGCATTTTTTCTACAAATATAATCAAGAACCAGATTGCATAAATAGTAATTACATAAAGTTAAGTAGTGCCACATGTAACATTGCATGAGATTAGCTTGCCCATCTGATGAATCTTAAGCAAATGGCTTAAGCCCTGCACTTTTCAAATATGATATCCAATTTAGGCTTGTCTAACGATAATTTTGACAATTTATTCCAGCTGTGCTCTATGTCCTTGATTATTTCACACAAATTTTGTAAATTCAGTTAATCTGTAGTGCTTAAATCTCTAGCAGAGTGATTTAGTGTTTTGTTTCTCAAACCATGTTCAGAAATTGGGGAATGCTAAACCTTCATTTCCTTCCGTTTAATTTCCTTTTACCAATGTTTTCTTCAATAATGTATTAAATGCAATGAGTTTTACCAAATTACTTATACCTATAGATATACATACACAAAAACTTGTGCACAGGCAGCTTCAGGTTGTCACAGCAAATAAAAAAATGTATATATATATATATCTTTGCAAAATAACGGCACTCACAGGGTCTTTTTAATGCAAATAAAAGGTTTTTATTGAACTCGACCTTTCAAGCCCACACAGGGCTCTTTGTCAGGAGAAAACAAATGAACAAACCCATACATTTTAAACCCTATTTGGCGCCAAACATGGTTGCCATGGCAACCCAAACACTCATGCTCATATGTCTATGGACGCTTACAATGTCACTGATGCATAACATACTAGTTGCACACAACTCATGGTGCCACGATACAATGTAATTTATCCTTTGGCATAGATTGTGTCTCCTTCCCCTTATGCTCCTCTTTTCCTGATTTACCTAATCTCTATTTCTCATATGGCTCATCGACCATGTCAATTACCACTAGCCCTGGCAACCTGGCATGACAGGCTAGAATTACCCTGTTGACGGCTATATGTGGGGGTGGACAGAAGTACATTACTGTCTCTGCTTATCGCTACAAAAATTGTACGTGAGCGAGTCGCCTGTAGCCCACTATTTGTGGCAAGCTAACACGGCTGTCTAACAGCGCGGACCAGACTTCCGGGCGTTTTGCAGCAATCTAATATGTTTCTCCTAGCACAGGAGACAGCTGTCCGTGAACACATTTACCTATGGCGTTTGGATTGCGGTGTACATTTTCGCCGCTGTGCCCCACTGTTGCTAGGACACCCTAGCGTAGGAGACCATGTACTGAAGTCCGGTGCCGTCCCTGGACACACCCACCTCTATACCGCATATGGATTGGGTAGGCGGACCCGACTCGCCCCTCTGATTGGCCAGTTCATTATGGGCTGTATTGGTGGATTTAATTTGACACGATGAGACGTTCTTTCTCTTTTCTACCTGATCTTTTGGCGTACTAAAACTCTAGGGCTGCCTTAGCTTATATATGCCAATGGGTTCTGTTGTTTTTACCACATATATGTTTGCACTACGTATACTGAGCACTGGTGAGCGTTTGGGTTGCCATGGCAACCATGTTTGGTGCCAAATAGGGTTTAAAATGTATGGGTTTGTGGGAACTCTGTTTGTTCATTTGTTTTCTCTTGATGAAGAGCCCTGTGTGGGCTCCAAACGTCGAGTTCAATAAAAACCTTTTATTTGCATTAAAAAGACCCTGGTGGTGCTGCTATTTTGCAAAGCTTTATCTACCCTTATTGCTGAGCACCCAGGTACTGCCTTTGTCTACGGAGTGCACCTTTGGACTTGGATATAGATATATATATAATATATATATATATATATATATATACACACATAACCTTTTTTTTTGCCAAAACATTGCCTCAGTTTTAGATATGCTGACAACACAAATGTATGGATAATAAAGCTGATGTTAGCATATGGTGATTGTACAAGAAGAACAAAGGGTTTAGGGCAACACTAGAAAGCCACATGTAGATCAGGCAAAAAAGTTTTTAGTTAAAAAGTACAAAATTTTTATTTATACAGTCATTTCAAGCCTTACACGATTTGTGTCCTTCAGACAGTTCAACACAATTTCAGTATTTAAAGGCCCAAATACCAATAGTTAAAAAGAGGAGGGGAAACTGACAATTCCAATCAAAAATTTAAAGACATCAAGAACCCAAATAAGAAAATGAACATATGCACCAGAATAGAATGACATAAGTACAAATATTGAATTCAAAACACATCAAGATCCTAAAATCATAGAGAGATTGTTGAAAGATGCTCCACATAAACAAATAATATATATCTATATCTATTTATATCTATCTATCTATCTATCTATCTATATCAATAGTTTCCAGACCAGTACTTCCTTTTGTGAAAAAATATCTTTTTATTGTTGCATAGTATAAATGCCATGGGCATGGATACTATGCAACAATAAAAAGATAATATTTTTTCACAAAAGGGAGTGCTGGTCTGGCAACTATTGATGTATACATAATTACCGTGCACCCCTCCTTCTACTATAATTGGCTTTGAAGTGCGGATACTCGTTCAAAAGTTTAAACTTTATTAAGTAAAAGGAGAGATTTTTTACAGAGTCTTTACAAATAAGAGTAGATGGATTATAGGAAAATCAGTAGTTATAGCAGGGCACATCGAAATCTGAAGTCATTCCCTTCGGTAACCTGGTATCAAGAGTGAATATCCAAAACACATCACGTTTAAGTATTATTTACGTTAAATCACCCCCTCTATAAGGAGTTATGACCCTTTCTATTGCTTTATGCCCATAGTGCAAAGTAAAAAGTGTTTGTACATTGGTAATCATTTTGTTCCCGAATATCAGAAATATGTTCTCTGATGTGGTCCCTCGGGCTGCGTGAAGTTTGTCCCACATATTGCATGCCACATTTTTTACATCTAATTAGATATGAAATTTTTTGTGTCGCAGTTGATTTATTGCCCTATTTTATAGGACTTTTTTGTGATAGTAGAAACAAAATAATCTCTGTGGTGTGTGTAGGTTCAGAGTTTGCAGCGTGTCGAAACACATCCAAAGGAACCCTGATGGGGAAGCCAGGTAGGTGCTGTTCTCTCTTTATTAAAAATTGCACTTGGGGATAACTTTTTCCCATTATGTTACACTTTCTGGTTACAAATTTGCATCCTGAGCATAAAATTGCCTTAAGTTTAAAATCTGTGTGCAATTTAGGAAGATGTTTGTTAATGATGCGTTTGATACAAGGCAAATGAGGACTATATGTAAGAATGCATGATGGTAGTCCTTAAGACCCTCCGTTTTGATCTGAAGAAGTTACTAGAAGGACGTTTTTTCAACCCCTAGAATGTAGCTTTTCTTTCAAACTGCATGACTCTTGAACAAAATCATGAAATTCAGAGCATAAGCATCTATATAAGATGCAAAAAGTGACCCGTTCGAATATTTTGAATGAGGTGCTTGGGATTGGACAAGGAGTCCTGTAAGATGGGACTGGCAGTACAATCCTTCCGATAGAATGAAGCTAAAACCTTATCATTCTGACTCTTTAGTAGAATGTCCAAAAAGTTGATTTGGGTGTGATGAAACTCAAAAGTAAAATGAAGATTGGAATCATCATTCAAATTATGATTCATAATTTGAATATCACCTGTCCAAATGAATAGCAAATCATCTATATAGCATCTATAGAAATGTATGGACTTTCTGAAGGTATTGTCATTATAGATATATCTATATTCCCACCATGCCATATAGAGATTGGCATAAGATGGGGAAAACTTTGCTCCCATAGTCGTGCCCTGTTTCTGAAGGTAATAGTTTTCATGTGTCGTGTCAATAGGAAGTTAATTGCATCAAGAAGAAAGGTTTTTAAAAGCTCATTGTAAGTGCTGTAGTGGTCAAGATGATAGAACATGACTTCCATGCCCAAATGATGAGGAATACATGAGTATAAGGCGGTTACATCTACTGTGGCCCATTTAAATGCTGTTGCCAATTCATATTTTTCATTGTGCTATTTGTCTACTATCTTTGATATAGCTGGGTGAGTGTAATACTAAAGGTTGAAGATAGAAATGTACAAGTTCTGATGTCAACTGTTTCTAATAAATTGGATTTTACAACTTTTAAATCGGTTTCTAAGGCTTCATGTGCCACTTTTTTCTCTATGATTAGTAGATTCCTAGCAAATATCTGAATGGTTGCAGTGGATGTGCTGTACTCTTTCACATGGTATAGTGATACCCCTAAGCATTATTACCAAAATATCAGTAATATCCTAATATGTCATATTGCTTTCAAATACAAACACAAAGTTTATTTTAAAATGATAGTGTAACCTGTGACATGTTTTGGTTTTCTATAAGACAAACAATTTCAAACCTTGGTTGCTAGAAAATAAAGGTCCCATTGACTTGTGCTTTGTTACCAAACGGCATGCTTCATTTTACATGTTTTGTACACTCCATGGGTAATTTATTGATTGCAATTTTCTCAACAATCATTGTCATGGTTCTGAGTACCCGATTAGGGATCTCTTCACAATAGGTTTTGTTTTTGGCATTATGGTGGGTGTAGGTGGAATAAGGGCTGTCTCCATCTAGAGAAAATACAGGTACGCACTTCTTAGGTCCCTTGAAATTTACTTTAATTTGATTAACACTGATATAAGGGCTGTCCTGGCAAAAAACAGTCATGTTTCAAAAATAGTTTTCTATCAATACTATGGGGCAGATTTATCAAGGGTCAAATTGAAAATTCGAAAAAGGGTCAAATTGAAAATTAAAAATTTTTTATGGTCAAAACTGTTAAATTCGACTAGGGGGTTATTCAAATTCGATTTTTTAAAAAATTTGAATTACATTTTCGAGATTTATCATACTCTGGCCCTTTAAGAACTCAAATTTGACTATTCCTCACCTAAAACCTGCCGAATTGCTGTTTAAGTCAATGGGAGATGTCCAGGGATCAATTTGGATTTGTTGTAGATGATGAAGATGTATGTTATAGGTCAGATGAACATGGTACATGAGTTTACAGCATTAAACATAAAAAATAAACAAAACAGAGGCAATATAAGTTGGGTTAGGATGCACTTGATATGTCGCACAAGGACAGTAAAGGTTATGGTTTTTGCGCTTGATACATTATCCAAGGGCATAATGCAATAGAAAGGCACAATTTTGCATTATTTATCAACACTGCCAAACTGCCAACACTTGCACTTCAGCAGTACACCAGTGGTTGCCATAGGTTACTGATATGGGTTTTCCATGATATTCAAGTCAGGGGACTGTGACGGCCATTCCAGAATATTGTACTTCTCCCTCTGCATAAATGCCTTTGTAGATTTCAAAGTATGTCTAGGGTCATTGTCTTGTTGGAATATCCAAACCCTGCATAACTTCAACTTTGTGACTGATGCTTGAACATTATCCTGAAGAATTTGTTAATATTGGGTTGAATTCCTCCAACCTTCGACTTTAAGAAGGGCCCCAGTCCCTGACGTAACCACACAGCCCCACAGCATGATGGAACCTCCACCAAATTTGACAGTAGGTAGCAGGTGTTTGTCTTGGAATGCAGTGTTCTTCTTCCACCATGCAACGCACTTTTTGTGATGACCAAATAACTCAATTATTGTCTCATCAGTCCTAAGCACTTTGTTCCAAAATAACTGTGGCTTGTCTAAATGAGCTTTTGCATACAACAAGCGACTCTGTGGTGTCAGTGCAGAAAGGGCTTCTTGCTGATCACCCTGCCATACAGATGTTCTTTGTGCAAATTGCACTGAATTGTAGAACGATGTACAAATACACCCATCTGCAGCAAGATATTCTTGCAGGTCTTTGGAGGTAATCTTTGGGTTGTCTGTAACCAGAATCCATAACTATGGGGGGGTTGTGGATGCACACCTGAGGCCAATTTCAAAAAGTTTAAAACCCTGTCTAAGTAATTCAAGTAAATATGCAAGTGCATGTAATTTTGAAACAGGGTTTTTTTGTTACAAAGTTGTGATCATAATATTGATAAGCCACCATACCACGTCAAGGTAAAACCCCACATGGTGGTCCCTAACTTATTTATCTTTAGTCATAGTAAAAAAGGAATATTACCTCTCTGTGTAGTAACAATTCTTTATGTAAACATCTCCTGTGTGGTTTCAAACTCTGTGCTAAATCCTCCCCCGCCAACTGCTGAGCGGCTTTTAAGAGGGAGAGACTGCATTAACCAACGCCCATTTTAGAAAAGTAGAAGCAAGGTAGAAGCAAGGTGTTGTAATTAAAAACAAAGTAGAGTGATATGTGCAGTTGCACAATAGTGTGTATACACAGGTGTGCATCCACAACCCCCCCATAGTTATGTAACCAGAATCCTCCTCATATGCCACTCCTGTATTTTTCTTGGCCTGCCAAACCTGGGTTTTACATTAACTGTGCCTGTGGCCTTCCATTTCCTGATAACATTCCTTACAGTTTAAAATGAAATAACTTCTTGTAGCCTTCTCCTAAACAATCTTTGTTTTCAGATCTTTTGAGATTTGCTTTGAGGATCCCATGCTGTCACTCTTCAAAGGAGAGTCAAACAGAAGCACAACTTGGCAATTGCCTTTGAAGTTCAAGGTTTAATGAGCTAATCCAACTAATTTAGGGGCATATTTATCAAAGAGTGAAGTTAGAGATCACCACCGTCCACTGTGAAATTCCGCCACTCTCCATTCATTTCTATGGGATTTTTAAAAGAGTATTTATCAATAGGTGAAAGTGAAAGTTCACCCTTTGATAAATAAGCCTTTCAAAATCCCATAAAAATTAATGGAGAGTGCAGAATTTCACTCTAGAGGACTGTGGCGATCTCTAACGTCACTCTTTTTTAAATATACCCCTTGGTGTTGCCAGTAATCAGTATTGAGCAGTTACATGCATTCAAATTAGCAAAATTACAAGGGTACCCACATTTTTGCAAAACCAATTTTCACATTTGATTTAATTTCATACAATTAAATACTGCTTCACTAAAATCTTTGTTCAAAAAACACCCCAGTACTAAAATGTTTCTGGGAAATGAAAGACATACCACTGTTATCTTTTTTGTTGAAAGTGAAGTAAATTATTATGCAGGCTGAGAGGGGTTCCCAAACTTTTCATATGACTATAATCCCAAGAATATCTAGCAAGCTATAGCAATGAGCATTTCCTGTTCACCTGTTTAAAATCATTTTGTTGGTTGCAAGGGTTTACTGCACCTTGAAAAACTTAATGCTTTAGGTTTAGGCTGGAAATTACACATTTTGAACCATTTGGCAGCTTGAAGAACCTTGGAGCTGGACAATATAATTTTTCCTCCTCCAGATAGATTTAAAATTCTGCAATCATGCCCCAAGGCCCACACAACACATATTTATTCAAACAAGATGATATTTACACATCTATATAATAGCAAATTTGTGGAATTTATTTATAGTAATAGACATATACACATTATTACCTGATAGACAGAATACTTGAAACCTGTAATAAATTGTGTAAATTCTGATGTTACCTTTACCTATAATCCAGGTCTGACAGAGTGGAAAAATCAAAAATTTCCACTTATACATTGAAAACAAAATGTATACAGGTATGGGACCTGTTATCCAGAATGCTCAGGACCTGAGGTTTTCTGGATTACAAATCTTTCCTTAATTTGGATTGACATACCTAAAAGATTGCATAAACAATAAATAATCCCAATAGGATTGTTTTGCCTCCAATTAGGAATAATTATATATTAGTTAGTTTTTTGATTTTTTGCTTATAGAATTGTGTTTATTTTAAAACAATACCCAGCATATTACCCAAACATGATTTTCCAGATAAGAAAAATATTATCAAAGCAGTTTATATATTTTCTCATTTCATGTTTTGATTTCTCTGACTTTAACACAAAGCATTCCATTTTATCTGTTGATCACCTGATTTATTTTATTAGACACAGTTTCATTTTCTACTAGGAAAACATTCTCAACAAGTTGCATACATTGCTCACTATGCAAGTGTAATATCAGCTTATTATACTCAAGCTCAGAGTGCTAACACAATTATGAATAAGAATATTTAATTTTAATTCTAGAAGAAATCTCATTTGGTATTAAATTATTTATGCTGACTCGTTCATCCAAAATAAATGCTTATTTATGAAGCAGTGTGAAGTCCTGAAAAATTATTGAGCTATATTACACAATCACCTAGGTGTCAACTATAAAACTGGGGTGAAAACAATATGCAAAGGTATATGACCCTTTGGTCACTTCATTAAATTTTTTTAATTTGATTCTTATTTATAGAAGAAACAACGTTTATTTCCAAACAAGCTGAGCGGGCACAGGCATTTGATTTGTGAGAAGAAATTAGACTCCTCATAATTAAAACAATCACTCAATACTATGTATAGACCAGTTTCTGTGCAGGAGACATAAGCCGGTAGATGGGGGAAAAAAGATATTATATACAGAAAGGGACTCATTATAGTAAAATATCAAGTTCCAATTAATTCTTGTAAAAAGTGAGAATACTGTTAATCATTCTTTTGCTACTCAATATTGTTTTATTTTATTAAAGAATGTTAGGTACTTTGTAAACATTTATAGGAGAAACCATTACCCTTAGGTGTCAAATGGTTTTGGAGATATGTAGGATGTGTGTCAGTTTTGAAGTGAAAATGGAAGATGAAGAATGGTTCCAAAGAAAATTTTTTTTTTTAAGCAAATGGTTTGGATTCAGTAGGAGTGACACAGGAAACCCACCTGCGGTGTGGGAAGCCAAATACTGAGGCCGGGGAGGCAAGTCCATCAAAGCAACATATCTACAAAAAGTGCAGGAACACAGCAAAAATTACGTTAGCCGGAATAATAGTAGTGTATCAAAATAAAGAGTCGTCAATAACCTGAAACGTTTCATACTACACAGGGCACTGTGTAGCCCGCAAAGGAGGACTCCAGCTAGAAAAATAAAAGGCACTGGGAAATTTAAGTAAGAAGGAAAATTAAAGATTACAATCACTGACCATAATTCTACCCAGTATGTAAACATAGGCCAATTATGTGACTACAGGTACAGTGGAGGTCCTGAGTGATTGGTAAATTCAGTATGTTTGCAAAGCAGATCAATTCCCTTCTTGCTTAATGTAAGTTGTTTCAATACCCCCAACTTTTTTGGACATCACACATTAAGAGGCAAATTTACTTAAGGTCGAATATCGAGGGTTAATAAACCCTCGATATTCGACTGTCGAAGTTAAATCCTTCGACTTCGAATATTGAAGTCGAAGGATTTAGCGCTATTCGTCCGATCGTTCTATTCGAAGGATTTTAATCCATCGATCGAACGATTTTTGTTCGACCTAAAAAACATTAGAAAACCTATGGGGACCTTCGGTAGCTTTTAGGTGGTGAACTAGGGGGTCGAAGTTTTTTCTTAAAGAGACAGTACTTTGACTATCGAATGGTTGAATAGTCAAACGATTTTTAGTTTGAATCGTTCGAATCGAAGGTCGAAGTAGCCCATTCAATGGTCGAAGTAGCCAAAAAAAACATTCGAAATTCAAAGTTTTTTTCCTCTATTCCTTCACTCAAGCTAAGTAAATGGGCCCCTAAATTTTATATTTTTTTTTATTAAAAAAACAAGTAGAACAGGTAGAGGGATCTTTGTAGGTTTTACAAATAACCTTGTTGCAAATGTAATGAAGTACCTACATTAAGGTACTTCATTACAATAAGGGCATATATTTTATACTCCTTCATCTGGATGTTTGCTCTGGAAATGCTACTAATTTAGTTCTTTACAAAGGCTTAACATGAAAGAAGACTCTGCTGGAGATGAGGCCGGGCTGTAATTTAAAAGCTGTTGATTACATGAAAGCAATGCAGATTTTAAGCTTTTATCCATCCTCCACTTATAGCTTTGTAATTAGCTGGTTTAAAATAAAGTATTGCACGGAAGAATCATGACTCAAACATAAAGTAGAAACACAAACAGAAGAGGAAAATATTGACTTGGAATGATTGCTATACTCGTCTGTTCATGTTACTGTTCATGTTACTATGGCAGTTGTTTTTGTAGTTGGTTTACTGAGCCCCATGTGAAATACGAATGGAAATTGGAGGGTTTTTAGTAGTAAAATACGATAACCGTACACATCTTGAAACTGTGCTATGTAATATTTTGGCATACATTGCAGTGTTTCTCAAACTGTTAGACTTGTAAGGCCTTCTCAGATTTCTGAGACACAGGTGGACTTTCTCTTCCCTAAAATTGAAGGAGTTGGGAGGGACCAAACATTCCATTCCAGCTGCACTTGATACTGTATACAATTGGCAAACTGTTTTTCAAATTAGCATGGTTTGGGTGATTTACACTGGAAAACATATTGAACAAAGACTTATGTATTTTGAAATCATACTGGCACCTCTAATCTAACAGCAGCACTGTATTCTTGCTGTGTAAATGGGGTTACCTTACTTTTAGGGACTTTTGTTATGCATAAAATGCAGACAGCATGACTTTTATTTGTAGCGAATTAAGTGTCAGCCAAGACAAATAAAATAGCAACAGGGGCAACCACTCAAGGACCAGTTTCCAATAGTGACAAAACAACGGGGGAGGCAGGCCAAAAAGAAAAGACAAAGAAAAAGGTCCCTATGTCAGACATGGCGAAAGGTCACGCATATGTCTGCTTTGAGGTCCCACTTGGGGCTTACCTTAAGCCGGAAATGATATGGAATATTGAATATGTGGAGATTTTCACTCTTTTACCACTGGATAGGTTTAAAATAGATAAGTATGTGAAAGAGAAAGAACATAGAAAAGAGGAAGATGAGGACAGGAGACAATTCAGGCTTATACTTAGAACCTTTGGCAACTGGATACAGGCATTTTGCATCCTTCCGAGCATTATTGGGGAAAAACAGCCGGAGCAGTGCTCAGCGTTGTTTTGTTACTTGGATTGAATCTGTGAGGTGCACAGAGTATATGCAGGCTCAGCTTGGCTCAGATATGACGAGCAGTTGCGGCAGAGGATAGCCATATGGTCTTATCTGGGATGGGACCACAGGGACATAGGGCTGTGGATGCGAGTCATGAATAATAAAGGTTTCCAAGGCTATGCGGGCTCAGGGTCCGGGTGTTGCAGCCCTTTACAGGTTGCTCAGGCAGGCGTAGCATGAGCTCATCAGTAGCGCAAAAGAAAGGGGTGCGCTGGTCCTACAATGACAGCCAATGCAAGTGGGGAGCGACATGTCGGTTCCGACACGAATGTTCATTGTATGCAGGATCACACCCAATCAGAAGGTGCTACAAAAAGAACAGGTCAGGCAACGCAAAAAGGGAAAAGGGGGTGACTCCAGTGAAGGTCGAAGCGATGCTTCCGTGGCTAAATGAATATCCGGACAGGGAAAAAGCCATATTCTTGAAGGAAGGGTTTCAATGGGGTGGACCAGTATCATTGAGGAATTTCAGGTCAGTGAAAGATAATCCCAGTTTGGTGTTAGAAAAGTTGCAGGGGGGGGGGGAATATTATGCAGACTGCTGCCTGCCAATGGGCTGTTCTATTTCATGCGCCTACTTTGAGCCATTCAGTTCATTCATTGAGTGGGTAGTTAGGAGAAAGGCAGGAGTGAATGCAGTTATAAACTACCTCAATGAGTTTTTCTGTGTGGGCCCAAGAAACTCAGGGCTTTGTGCAGTGCTCCTGCAGATGATAGAGGAGGTAACAGAGTCGTTTGGGGTCCCACTGGCCCAAAACAGACAGGCCCATTACGTGCCTCAAGTTTTTGGGGATTGAAATTGATACACTTACACAGGAATGCAGGCTACCCATTGACAAGGTTAGCCAATTGAAGGAGGATGTGGGTATGCCCTAAAAGGCAAGAAGGTGCAGTTGCAGTCATTGTTAGGCAAACTCAACTTTGCTTGTAGGATCATACCAATGGAGAGGGTGTTTGTAAGGAACTTAGCCTTAACTACGGCGGGCATTCAACAGCTGCATCATTTCATCAGGCTGAACAAAGGTCACAGAGAGGATTTGGCAGTCTGTAATACTTTTCTTCAGGACTTTAATGGAAGACTCTATTGGCTTGCTGAGGCTCAGAAGGTTTTGGTGCTTATTTTGAAGGCATATGGTGCACTGCAGTTTTGTCAAAAGATTGGGGGGCAAATTCACTAAGAACTTCGCAGCACTTCGCCAGGCGTAGTTTCGCCAGCGCTCCGCAAATTCACTAAAATTCGAAGTTGCGCTCAGGGGTAGCGTAAGGTTGCAAAGTTGCGCTAGCGTTGATTCGCTATGTAAAGCAAAGTTACGCTAGCGAAGGCTAATTTGCATACGGCGCCAAATTCAAATTTCAATGGAGGAATACGTATCAGCACTACAAATGCCAAGAAAACCTTCAAATCACCAAATAAAAATTTTATTTTGCCCTACACATGTGCCCACTGTCTAGGTAAGTTGCCATGAGTCAGGAAATGTAGGGGGGAAGGAGGGGAGCCCCAAAAAAATTTTCTATCTTTTTCAGCCTATCACCCATAATGTAGAAAACAGCGTTTTTTGGGACTTAGAAAAAATTTTGACTTTTTTTGAAACAATCCCTATCTACTCTATTGCGCTTCGCCAGGTCTGAGGTGGCGAAGGAAGTCTAGCGTAAAAGGTAGCGTTCAGTACACTGCGCAAGTTAGTGAATTTGGTTAGTTACGTCGCTAGCGAAACTTCGCCAGGCGTAAGGGTGCGAAGTAACACTAGCGAAACTACGCCAGCGTTCGTTAGTGAATTTGCGCAGTAACGAAAATGACAAACGCTAGCGAAGTAACGCTAGCGTTCGGCGCTTAGTGACTTTGCCCCTGGGTGTCAAACATGCTTAACCTAAGTAACCTAATATTTTTGGAGCTTTTCCCCATCATTGTGGCCGTGGAATTATGGTGGTATTTCACATGGATAACATGTCCGTGGTAATGTCGGTCAACAATCTCACTTCAGGGTCACTACCAGTGTTGAACTTGCTGAAGCACCTGGTTTTGCGGTGTTTGCAGCTTAACATTAAGTTTGGGGCGCAACATGTGCCAGGGTACGATACATTAACGAGACTGCTGATTCTCAGAAGCTGCATTTAACAAATATAAACACTATAATAAATGTTGTAAAATGGGGGGTACTAGAGCGCAGCAACCAACCTGGCCTCACCATAGAAGAGTTCCACAACAGCCAGGCACCACTGCAGCGGATATCCATGACATCTTGCACTCCAGCTTACCTCTGCTTTCAGCATTAGCTGCACGAAGAGACCCAGAACCGACTAAAGTGATGCACTTACTTCTTGTAAGTGCATCACAAGGCCTACCACTTCACAACACCAGCACTCTCTCTACCGGACCGGCACATCACCATATGTAGTGGAAACCTTGCCAGTTTGACACTACCGAATTCCATCTTTCTGCTTTTGAACAGAGCAGGGGCACAACATACATTTTTATCAGGAAGGTCTCTTGGTCCTGTCATTGACAACACCCCAGGCAAGTATACCTGAAACACCATTGCCACACGACTGCTTGAACTATTATATATTGTCAACTTAACCAACTAATACGGTTTATTAGAGACAGACTTTACCCAGTTATATGGAAACAAACCAGCCCTATTTAACACCCTCAGCAGACATTTATTATTTTATATAATGGGTCAAGCTGGTTCACCTATAGTGATATATCTACCATTAAATACCAGCGAAATAACGCCCTGGACATATTGTAACCTACCTGCCTGAGATTCAACAACGCCTACTTCTAGTGTGATTACAAATTGAAAACTGCACTGCCCTGTAGCCAAAGGCTTCATCTGCATCTCTCCAACCATATCACACAACCACCTTATTCCCAATTATAAAAAAAATGCTATATACCTTTAACATGACTCAGACTACATTGCAGCTCTTAACTTTAAATACCACTATTACCCACCATTGTATACAGCCCGGCACAGCTAACAACCACTTTAAAAACCAAAGATTGCACCTACACAGTCTGAATGGGTAAACTACACAAACAACAATGCGGCCCACGCTCTAAGCATTCACAACAGCTAACCCAGTTGGACTCTTACCTTTCCAGGCCACCCGGACAACCCTCAGTGGACCTGGACATGGCCTCAGATACTGACCTTCCACAAAATCAAAGAGAAGAATTATCACCATCTTCCCCAACTTCACACACTCAAAAGGACACGGATCTGTTACAATGATTTCACACTCTACTCCGTTCAGAACTTGAAATGTCTGTTACCGATGGGGGTTTCCTTTCTGCTTTATGTTCTCCTATAAAGTCAGACAATACTCCCCAGCCTCTTACAACAACGCCTGGGAAATCCTACAGAGATTACATCTTGCACTTCAAGACCAACAATCTCCTCTCCCCTCTCAAAGGATTATCTCCAAAACCAGACTGAGGCTAAGATGACTATACACACATTTTTAACAACCATAGGTGCCTGGTTGTATTTGTGCTACCCCCACTCTTGGTCTAATGCTCTACTTATGCTACATATTTGGAATGTTTGATACTTGTCATTTTAACGTTCCACTAGTTATAATATTAATACTGATCATTAGAGACCAACTTGTTGTAAGATTTAAAAAAAATTTAATGTTGTAAAATTTCACGGTTATCTGACTTCAGTTTTTCCCACTCAAGCGATACAGTTCTGGGAGTATATAGTGACCCATGAGACCATAGGAGGTGTAAGTATTTTAAACAGTCTGAACCTACACTTTTCTGCATAGCTACACATCTACAAATGGTTTCACATAATGTACAAGGCCTTAATTCACCTCACATATGCTCTAAGGCGTTTGCATTTTACAAATCTACACATGTCAACATAGTCTGCATCCAAGAAATACATTTCTCAATTATCTGCCCACAAATATCTCTCTCACCATTTTTGCTACCTTTTATATCTCTTCCAGTCCTAACAAGACTAAAGGGGTACTTATAGAATTCAAGAAAAACCTACCCCTAACAATCACTCAGCAAATCTCAGACAACCAAGGCAGATTTCTTTTGTTCCTCCCGGAGGAATTGCCACCTAGCAACAGCTAGTGGGAGATGGTGGCAGCCTCCCGGAGAAGTGCTGGGAAAGTTTAACTTACCCACAGCATCCAGTTCAGGAACTCCCGCCTTCTACTTCCTGGTATGGGAGGGAGCAAGATGATGCTGCCTCCTCATTGGTGGATGCCTCCTGTGACCATAATTAGGTCACAGAAGGCTGGTAGGCGGGGAATCTGAACTGGATGTTAGATTTTTTACCTCAGCACAAGATGGAGGACGCAGTTTCCATATCTGCTACAGACTCCATTGTGCTGTCTCCTGAGATTCGGTCTGTTCCTTCTAGGAGCAGCCTAAAACACCTCAGGAATTATTTTTCTTCCTCTGAGGAGGAGGTTCAGGCACAAAAGCCAGAGTTTAAGAGAAGGAGGACTGAGGGCAGAATGATATCCTCTTCTTCTGGGGACTCTTCCCCTGACAACCCTGAGAGGGGCAGTAAGCATGCTGTTAAGGGGGTTTCCTCTACTAAAAAAGCACACAAACATGTCTCTGCTCCGTTTGGAGGCAAGAATAAGAGACTTACACAGGGCAGCTCTTCAGCCAAAGGGGCCCGTTTGGGTAGCTCTAGCTGCACCTGCTCACCTGCTGGGAGGTCAGTATCCGCAGGCATTAATATGTCAGATGACAAAACTTTGTTTCCCACGTCTCAGCTAGTTGACTGGGAGTCTGAGGAAGTTAACCTTTCATATACCTCTGGAGACAAAGGAGAGTGTAGTCATTTGCAAATGACGAGAGTTAATTTGCAGGGCAGACAACCTCCAGCTAAGCTCACAGCTAAACGTTGGTGCATTGATAAAGACACTGAAGTGTACAATTTCCTGCACTTAGGTTTTAGAACACCTTTAGTCAGGGAGGATGGGCTTATACTCCGATCACATGTTGGTATACCTGATATGTCACAGCTTGTGGCACCAGAGTTAGACCCTGCATTGATCTCTATTTTGGGTAACCAGGCACTTAAGGCTGACATAATGGATCAATCTTTGCGTAACATACAGTTTAAGATCGCTGATGCAATTGGTCCACTAGCCCTGATGCTAGTAAAGGCAGAACAGGAAGGTCCGGACACCGAACACCTTCCTAGAACCACACTCCTGGCCTCTAGGATTGCTATGCTTCAGGCAATATCCAGGGCATCCTTAATTATTGGGCAGACCTTTAACCATGTTACTAACATCAGGAGGGCATGCCTCCTTAAGTCAGCAGGGTTGGCTGATCTGGCTCCAAAGTCTTCAGAGTGTCCTAATACTTCTACTCCTCACCTCTTTGGCCCGGATTTCATTCAAGAGGTTAAATCCCGTTATAAGGCCAAGAAGTCCTTTGCGGATATTAAACCTACTAAGAGATTTTCCGGTAAACCCTTTCGTAAGGAGGGACGGTTTTCCAGAGCCCAGGAGTCGTCCCGGTCTGGACAGGGCTCACATCAGTCGACCTTTAAGAACAGGTCCCACTTTCCCTCCAAGGGAAATTTCTCCAAGAAGAAACCAGGTAGGTTTACATCATTCTGTTTTTGGCAGAATAACACAATGGTCAGAGATTACATCAGACCTTTGGGTATTGCGGATTGTCAGGAGAGGCTTAGCCCTCCCATTAAAAAAGTTTCCTTTTCAATTCAGCATTTCACACACCCCTTGTCCAGAGTCATTAAACGAGATCTTGCTGACAGCCCTTCATGCAGGAAAGATTTCCCCAGTAGACCCAACAAAGAGAGGCTGGGTAAGCCCTCTTTTCCCGGTCAGAAAGCAAGATGGTTCATTACGTCCAGTTCTGAACGTAAAAAAGTTGAATACCTTCATAAAACCAAAGCGTTTCAGAATGGAGGGTTTAAAAGACCTACCCACCATTTTATGTGCTGGCCAATGGGCCATAAAAATAGATTTAAAAGATGTCTTTCATTCTGTACCCATTTACCCCCCACATCGAAGGCTTCTTCGGTTTCAATGGGGAACAGATTTATTCCAGTGGAATGTCATGGTGTTTGGCCTTTCAAATGCTCCGTACACCTTCTCCAGAATGATGAAGGCAGTAGTAGGTCATTTACGCCTAAAAGGAATTTCCTGCCTGGTGTACCTCGACGATTTACTGGTGGTTCATCAGGACAGAGAAATATTAATCCAGGAAAGAGAGGATATTCTCAATCTTTTCTCAAATCTAGGGTTTCTAGTAAATACAGCAAAGTCAGTCTTAGAACCTTGCCAACAGATTCCCTTTCTAGGGTTCACCCTCAATACTACAAACCTGACCTTAAAGGTTCCGCCACTGAAACTTCAGATAGTTTCCAGTCTAATTCAGAGGGTCCTAGCTGTGAGACAGCTCTCTCTTCAGGAAGCTAGCAGCTCTTATAGGCCAACTAGTGGCACTTTCTCCAGGCTTTCATCAAGCCCCACTATACTGCAGAAACTTACAGTTTCAACTAAATTATCACCTACAAAAAGGGAAGCAGTGGAGAGAATATTTAACTCTAGACTTAGAGTCCCAGAACGACCTAAAAACGTGGCTAACCATATTAGATCCCACTCCTTCTCCAATAGTACAGCAGACCCCAGAACTAGTCATAACTACAGATGCTTCTCTAGTAGGCTGGGGAGGTTTTTCCAGAACAAAAGCCGTAAAAGGGCGATGGTCTCCAGAAGGAAAGCTAGATCACATCAACATATTAGAGCTCAGGGCAGCTCGCCTAGCGGTACATCAGATTCTAGATTCCCCTCCCTATGCCGCTTCTATTCATTTCCAAATGGACAACAAGACAGCGGTGTCTTACATCAACAGGATGGGCGGCACACGTTCACTGCAGTTGTGCAGGGAAGCAGTTCTTCTCTGGAACTGGGCCTTACGCCACAATCTTTTTCTATCAGCAGAATACATTCCGGGGGTTCAGAACGAATTAGCAGACTCCCTTTCAAGACACAAACTCTCGTTGGCAATAGTGACACTTCACGACAATTTATTTCAGAAAATTCAGGATACATTGGGGACCAGGCAAATAGACCTCTTTGCCTCTCCAACGTCAACACAAACTCAGAAGTTTGTATCCAGAATTTGGTCAAAAGGCGCTTGGAGGATGGACGCTTTTTCATTCAAATGGCAGACACTGAAGGGTCTTTATGCTTTTCCTCCTCCGGCCATAATTCACAAAGTCCTATTGAAGGTCCAGGAGGAACAGGTTACAGACCTTGTCATAGTTTACCCAGTATGGCCCTCCAAGATATGGTACCCAGTCCTACAAAAGATGATAGTGGGCCCCAAGGTTCCCCTGGGTTTCACTGCAGAATGCTTTCAAGGGCCGAAGGAGTTACTAATGTCCCTAACCCAGTCTATGTGGCTAGTAGCCCTGGTGAGGGGTTAACCTTACCACATTTGTCGATAACATCGAATGCTTTAATTAAGGCATCTTTGCGTCCCAGGACATATAAAAGATACAAAGCTATTACACAAGAGTTTCAGAATTGGCGAACAAATAACCCACATACAGATCACTCTTCAGATATGATCCAGGTGGTCTTAGACTTTTTGTCTTACAAGTTTACCCTGGGTTTATCAGTTTCTACCCTTAAAACCTATGGTTCAGCTTTAGCTATTCTATTCCCAGAGGTTACAAAACACAGACTTTACTCCAGATTAATTAGGGGAGCTAACATCTCAAGACCAGTTCAACCAAAATATAGTTCAACGTGGGATATAGACCCTCTGTTGACATACCTTTCTAAAGTTCCTCCAAACCCATCTGAAGTAAGGTATTTAGCCATTAAAATTGTTTACTAGGTTTGACATTTGCAGCCAGAGGTGCAGAACTCTCTTTATTGCACATCACAGATCCTTGGTTATCCAAGACCCCAGGAGGTTTTCATTTAATACTTAAGGGTCGCACTAAAACTATGCTGGATGTAACTCCAGTGGAGATCGACCTAATAAGAGATACAACTGATTCCTCCTTATGTGTTGTAACATGCATGTCATCCTACCTAGAGAGGACAGAATCTGTCAGAGCGAATATTACACAATTATTCATTACTTCTAGACAGCCATTCAGACGAGCCAAGACTAATACAATCAGAGGTTGGATTCTATCAGCAATGTCTTTGGCAGGGATTGACACCTCTCAGTTTAAGGGTCATTCCCTGAGAGCAGCAGCAGCCACTAAGGCAGCAGTCAGAGGTGTCTCTTTGCCAATAATCATGAAAGCTGCGAGATGGTCCTCATCAAAAACCTTTGTCAAACACTACTGGAGACCATCTGAGACAGAGAGAGTAACCTTTATGAAAGCCACTACTAGGTGTGTGTTACTCTCCCACTAGCTGTTGCTAGGTGGCAATTCCTTTCCGGAGGAACAAATAAGTGTTTGCAGGAATCTATGACCTGAAAACAACATTTGTTCTAGGGATAAGGATTGCCACCTAGCAACAGCGGCCCTCCCTTCCCTCCCATGTATTCACTCCTGAGAGGAGTCCTAGTAGTTGCTAATAATTGTGTGATTATTTTCTTCTTCCTAGGCTGGAATCAGCAAACAAGGAAGGACACAACTCACCAGCCTAAAAACAAGGAGAATTAAGGAACAGATGTTTCGAGTATATTGAAGTTCATCATAACAGACTCTCTACGAAATAAATGAGTGTGGTTTTTGGACAGTTCCATTATCTGCAAACACATGATCCTTAGGTTTTTTGGAAACCACAAAGTTATGCTTAGCTCCTTCCTAGTTATAGTTTCTGGACAAAACATGGAATACTTTTCCAATAAAGGAGGTTATTGTTCATATCCTGGGATATATTCTTAATTTATTTATTTATTATCTAAAGGATTGTCATCGACAGGCTCCCGGTAAAAAATCTAACATCCAGTTCAGATTCCCCGCCTACCAGCCTTCTGTGACCTAATTATGGTCACAGAGGCATCCACCAATGAGGAGGCAGCATCATCGTGCTCCCTCCCATACCAGGAAGTAGAAGGCGGGAGTTCCTGAACTGGATGCTGTGGGTAAGTTAAACTTTCCCAGCACTTCTCCGGGAGGCTGCCACCATCTCCCACTAGCTGTTGCTAGGTGGCAATCCTTATCCCTAGAACAAATGTTGTTTGCAGGTCATAGATTCCTGCAAACACTTATATTTTAATTGGAGAACTATTTGATAACCCTGTTACGCTGGTAACCTACTATGCACCAAATACTCAACAATCCCCTTTTTTGAATATCTCCTAGAAAAAGTAATGAACCATCACATAGGCCCGATAACTATGGTTGGCGACTAACTAATGTCCCTCTTGATAAATACTGGGACAAATCGCATCTCATAAAAACATCATTATCCACCCAGACTCCCCACAGAATAAAGACAATGTTCCAGCATCTAACTTTAATAGATTCTTGGAGAAAAACACCCATATACCAAAGGATACACATATTTCTCCAACCCCCATAACACTTATTCTAGGATTGACTGTATATTCCTCTCACAAGTTTTACTTCCTAACATCCATCAAATGCAAATTCTGACTACTCCTTGGTCAGATCACTCACCCACCACCCTAACATTTACAAGCCTTTGGCAGAAATTCACAAAATGTAATTGGTGACTAAACGATTTTCTAGTAAAGATTAATGCCTCCCTAGAGGAAATTAAACAAGCTGTGTAGAACTACTTTAAAGAAAATCAGGGAACAGTCTCCTCCCCTATCACCTTATGGGAAACACACAAAACTGTAATCAGGGGAGAAACAATTATCTTCCCCCAAAGAGAAATTAACTCTTCAAAAAATTAAAGAACTAGAACATCAACTCCATAACAAAGTCCTACAAGACCAAACCTCACCTTCCCCTATTTTGAAAGCATCTATTTACCAATAACGTAGATTTATACCTCCTCTTGTCCCAAGCCACAGAAAAAGAGTTGCAATGGACCAGACAGAAATTGTACACCCATAGCAACAAAGTTGGAACATACTTAGCCAGAAAATTAAATCAACCAACCACTCACACACCACCACCAACCACGATTCGGACCACATATTATTCTTCTTTGTATGCAAAACCAGAGTCCTTTCCCTTATCATTACCTACTAACACGCTCTCTACTTTACATCTCCCTAAACTATCCAAATCCCAATTAGAAACCTAAGATGCCCAAATCTCAACAGAAGTAGCAAAAGCTATAAAAGACTTGAAAACTTCAAAAACCCCAGGTTTCTATTAAAAGAAACTAGCTCTACTGCTCCCACACTTAACGAATATGCTCAATTGAAAGAGATCAGGAGAAATGTGCAATGACGAATCCATACCAAAACCACGGAAAGATCACCTTGAATGCACAAGTTATAAACCAATATCTATCATGTATATTGATGTTAAACTACTGTCAAATATTTTGGCAGATCGTTTAAGAAGATTTCTCACGAGTCTGATCGACCAAGATCAAACAGGCTTCGTCCCAAAGAGACAAACTACAGATACTATCAGATGGACTCTAAAACCTATACACTACTTACATACAACGAAACAACAAGGGATGTTACTGTCAATTGACATCCACAAGGCATTTGATTCTATTTCATGGGACTACCTATATTATATCTTAGATGATTGGGGCATTGGCCCACATTTTCTTAAGATTCTGAAAATGCTATATTATTTTCCCAAAGCTATACAAATGGGGCTCATACACAGCAGATCCATCCCCGGTCTTATTTGATTTAGCCATAGAGCCCCTAGTCGCACTAATTAGATAAGATGAAAACATCAGACATTTGTATAGGAAGATAAACTCACAAACAATGCCTACATGCTAACAACATCCTCATGACCATAACTAAACCATTAACCTCATTGCCTAATTAAATTCACCTCTTATACTGTATATCTTTAGACAAAAAGGCCTCATGATAAACCATACCAAAGCAGAGGCCCTTAACATTACACTCCCACATCCTATGGTCAAACTGTTGCAACTGAATGGCACAATTCTACTATACATTATCTAGGAGTGGACATCCCTTGTGATATTTCCACTCTATATCAACAGAAGTATCCCCACCTTTGGAAAATGTCGAGAGAGACCTTACAACATTGGTTAAAAATGGACATTTCTTGGTTTAGAAGAATACACGCTTTTAAAAATAACCATCTTACCCAAACTGCTTTACTTATTTAGAACAATAACAAAAGAAAAAGTACCCCGCTTACAATCTTGCTAGAGCTGTTACTGTATAAATTATTTCAAAACCTGTTAGTTAAAATTTACATGTGTTGCCGTACAAGCCCTGTGATTAACGTTGGACCAATCTAATAAATGGTATTGACTTAAAGTGCCGTGCTATAAATTCATTATATAATAAATAATGATTAAGAATGAAATTGATTATAATTGAAGTGCAGTGCAATGAAATTAGTTACTTAATTTGAAATTAAAAACTTTAATTAAATCCAGCCGCAATAAATCGATTAAAAATAGTGGCAATAATAAGGCGTGATAGAGGTAACTGCGTCCAAACTTGGACAACAATTCAATAATAAAGTGCTAGGCAGTGCTAATTCATTAATTCATTATAACTCAGGTAATTGATTAAAAATTGATTAGAGTAACCGCATAAATAGGGATAAAATTTAAAAACAATACTCAGGTTCATAAGTTGAAATAAGAAAATGGAAAAGGAGAGAGGTGGAGTTGTCCCAAATCTACTACCTAATTTTTTCTAATCCCTGGGACACCACAAAGGCAAGGTAGGCAGAGCAACCGGGACTGTGGTCTCGATGGTTATTCTAAGCCCTAAGCTGTCAAGGACTATGCTGGCCTAAAAAACCACAAATCCACGGCCTCTTGTAAATTCAGTAATGCGAGAGAGAAGAGAAAGCGAACCAGGTATTGCATTAACCCTTTGCCTGCCAAGCACGTACGCTGTACGTTCTGGCAGGCAAGGGCTTTAACTGCCAAGCACGTACATTGTACGTTCTTGCAGTTTAACATGCTGTACTCTGCATCAGCGGCTTTAGCCGCCTCTGCAGAGACTTAGCAGTGCTGACAGCCCCCTGGGCAACAAGGCTGGGGGGCTGTCATGTCGGTCCTGCAACAGGATTGTTGCAGGATCGACCTAAAATCGCAAAAAGAAGCAACTTACCAGCTCCTCCGTCTTCCTTCTGCTCTCTGCTGCTCTGGCGACGCCCACGCACTTCCTGACTGCAGTGACTCAGCACACACGCTGCTGAAAGAGGATTAGACTCTCTCCCCTGCTCCAGCAATGGTAATTGGACTTTATTTGCTAAATTACACACTACACAAACACTACATACACACTACACTACATTGTATAGATCTGTACACAGTTACACAGTCATTTTAGTAAAGATTTTTTTTTTTTTTTTTTAATTTTTTTGGAAAGTTATGTACACTTATTTGCACTTATTTCACACTTATATACACACTGTCACACCACTTTTAGAAGTGTATACACATGTATACACAAAAAACTCACAAAGAGGGATTTTTTTTTTTTTACTTTTTCATTTTACTAATTTGTGTTTTTTTACCCCTAAAAACCATTTGTTTTGGCAGCATGACTATTGGGTAATCGATTTGGGCCACTAATTATGCTGTTGGATCAGTAATTTTGTTATTTCATTGATTTACACAATTTTCGTGGTTTTATTGCAATTTTATCCCTGCATTATTTTTCCTTATGTATCTTTAGTATAGTTTTGCTGTTTGGTGCTTTGGTATAGAATGATAGATTTTACTTTGTTTGATCCGTCAGAATATGTACTTTCCAAAAATGTATGCTGTTCTGGGGGCTTTTTACAGTTTGGGGGTCTTACAACACATAACGCAAAGTTGGGGTACTGTTTTCAGCAGCTTAGTTGGCTAGTGTGAAAATTCATATGCATGTTTTTCATTTGGGGTCCGTACACACCACATACTTTGGTAAATCTATGCATATTGGGCATCAAGCTATTCATCAGACCTCTGACGTCCATATTTAGGGTGATTTTTCTTTGTACGTAAAACATTGTGTGCGAAAAATGCGGCAAACTGCAGCATTTTTAGGCAATTTTCAGAAATGTTGTAAAAACCTCTAAGTTTAGAAAAGCTTTGCAGTTTGGTAGTTTGGTGTAGAAAGACGTCTTTATCTTTGTTGGATTCGTCAGAATGTGTACTTTCCAAAAACATATGGTTTTGGGGGGTCTTTGCTGTAAGGAGGGTCTTGAGGCACATAATATGAAGTCAATGGTCTATGTTCACAGAAGGCGAATCGGCAGCGGAGAAAACTCATATGCACTATTTTTATTTGGGGTCTGCACATGCCAGCTGCCTTGGTGTATCTATGCATATTGGGCATCAAACTGTTCAGTCGTCCCTTGGCATCAATATTTATGTTATTTTACAATTGTATGCAAGAAATTGGGTGAGATAAATGTAGCCAATTGCAATATTTTTAGGCGATTTTCAAAAATGTAAAAACCGTTGCTTTTATCGCCAAATTTAGGAAAGACTTGCGACTTGGTACTTTGGAGTACAAGGACATGTATACCCAATTTGGGTTTGTGGGAATGTGTACTTTCCAAAAATATATGGTTTTCTGGGGTGAACTTACTTTTTTCTACTTTTGCCCCCCTCAAAACAATATAAATGTGTTGATTTTGCAGTATCTGAAATGACAGACCATATGGGGGTCTTCTTTTGGGGCCCCTATATGCCACATGCTTAGGTACACCTATACATATTGGGCATCAAACTGTTCAGAGGACCCTAAGCTTTCATATTTGGGGTGATTTCTCTTGATACCTAAAAGTATGTGGGTAATACGATGCTGCAGGGTAGAAATTTTGAGGTGATTTTTGGAAATGTCACCGAAATCACCACATTTATGAATGATTTGCAGCTTGGTACTTTGTAGTACAAAGACATGCATACCCAATTTAGATTCGTGGGAATGTGTACTTTCCGAAAATATATGGTTTTCTGGGGTGAATTTACCCTTTTCTACTTTTGCCCCCCCCAAAACGATGTAAATGTCTTGATTTTGCAGTATCTGAAATGACAGACCATATGGGGGTCTTCCTTTTGGGGCCCCTATATGCCACGTGCTTGGGTACACCTATACATATTGGGCATCAAACTGTTCAGAGGACCCTAGGCTTTCATATTTGGGGTGATTTCTCTTGATACCTAAAAGTATGTGGGTAATACGATGCTGCAGGGTAGAAATTTTGAGGTGATTTTTGGAAATGTCACCAAAATCACCACATTTAGGAATGATTTGCAGCTTGGTACTTTGTAGAACAAAGACATGCATACCCAATTTAGATTCGTGGGAATGTGTACTTTCCGAAAATATATGGTTTTCTGGGGTGAATTTACCCTTTTCTACTTTTGCCCCCCCCCCCCAAACAATGTAAATGTCTTGATTTTGCAGTATCTGAAATGGCAGACAATATGGGGGTCTTCTTTTGGGGCCCATATATGCCACGTGCTTGGGTACACCTATACATATTGGGCATGAAACTGTTCAGAGGACCCTAAGCTTTCATATTTGGGGTGATTTCTCTTGATACCTAAAAGTATGTGGGTAATACGATGCTGCAGGGTAGAAATTTTGAGGTGATTTTTGGAAATGTCACCGAAATCACCACATTTAGGAATGATTTGCAGCTTGGTACGTTGGAGTACAAAGACATGCATACCCAATTTAGATTCGTGGGAATGTGTACTTTCCGAAAATATATGGTTTTCTGGGGTGAACTTACCCTTTTCTACTTTTGCCCCCCCCCAAAACGATGTAAATGTCTTGATTTTGCAGTATCTGAAATGACAGACCATATGGGGGTCTTCTTTTTGGGGCCCCTATATGCCACGTGCATGGGTACACCTATACATATTGGGCATGAAACTGTTCAGAGGACCCTAGGCTTTCATATTTGGGGTGATTTCTCTTGATACCTAAAAGTATGTGGGCAATACGATGCTGCAGGGTAGATATTTTGAGGTGGTTTTTGGAATTGTCGCCAAAATCACCAAATTTAGGAATGGTTTGCGGCTTGGTACTTTGGAGTACAAAGACATGCATACCCAATTTAGATTCGTGGGAATGTGTACTTTCCGAAAATATATGGTTTTCTGGGGTGAACTTACCCTTTTCTACTTTTGCCCCCCCAAAACAATGTAAATGTCTTGATTTTGCAGTACCTGAAATGACAAACCATATGGGGGGTGGGTCTTAATTTTAGGGCCCTTATATGCCACATGCTTAGGTACACCTATACATATTTGGCATCAAACTGTTCAGGGGACCCTAGGCTTTTATATTTGGGGTGATTTCTCTTGATACCTAAAAGTATGTGGGTAATACGATGCTGCAGGGTAGAAATTTTGAGGTGGTTTTTGGAAATGTCGGCAAAATACCAAATTTAGGAATGGTTTGCGGCTTGGTACTTTGGAGTACAAAGACATGCATACCCAATTTAGATTCCTGGGAATGTGTACTTTCCGAAAATATATGGTTTTCTGGGGTGAACTTACTTTTTTCTACTTTTGCCCCCCCCCAAAACAATGTAAATGTGTTGATTTTGCAGTACCTGAAATGACAGACCATATGGGGGTCTTCCTTTTGGGGCCCCTGTATGCCACGTGCTTGGGTACACCTATACATATTGGACATCAAACTGTTCAGAGGACCCTAGGCTTTCATATTTGGGGTGATTTCTCTTGATACCTAAAAGTATGTGGGTAATGCGATGCTGCAGGGTAGATATTTTGAGGTGATTTTTGGAAATGTTGCCAAAATCACCAAATTTAGGAATGGTTTGCGGCTTGGTACTTTGGAGTACAAAGACATGCATACCCAATTTAGATTCGTGGGAATGTGTACTTTCCGAAAATATATGGTTTTCTGGGGTGAACTTACCCTTTTCTACTTTTGCCCCCCAAAACGATGTAAATGTCTTGATTTTGCAGTATCTGAAATGACAGACCATATGGGGGTCTTCCTTTTGGGGCCCCTATATGCCACGTGCGTGGGTACACCTATACATATTGGGCATCAAACTGTTCAAAGGACCCTAGGCTTTCATATTTGGGGTGATTTCTCTTGATACCTAAAAGTATGCGGGCAATACGATGCTGCAGGGTAGATATTTTGAGGTGGTTTTTGGAAATGTCGCCAAAATCACCAAATTTAGGAATGGTTTGCGGCTTGGTACTTTGGAGTACAAAGACATGCATACCCAATTTAGATTCGTGGGAATGTGTACTTTCGGAAAATATATGGTTTTCTGGGGTGAACTTACCCTTTTCTACTTTTGCCCCCCCCAAAACAATGTAAATGTCTTGATTTTGCAGTATCTGAAATGACAGACCATATGGGGGTCTTCCTTTTGGGGCCCCTATATGCCACGTGCGTGGGTACACCTATACATATTGGGCATCAAACTGTTCAAAGGACCCTAGGCTTTCATATTTGGGGTGATTTCTCTTGATACCTAAAAGTATGCGGGCAATACGATGCTGCAGGGTAGATATTTTGAGGTGGTTTTTGGAAATGTCGCCAAAATCACCAAATTTAGGAATGGTTTGCGGCTTGGTACTTTGGAGTACAAAGACATGCATACCCAATTTAGATTCGTGGGAATGTGTACTTTCGGAAAATATATGGTTTTCTGGGGTGAACTTACTTTTTTCTACTTTTGACCCCCCCAAAACGATGTAAATGTCTTGATTTTGCAGTATCTGAAATGACAGACCATATGGGTGTCTTCCTTTCGGGGCCCCTATATGCCACGTGCTTGGGTACACCTATACATATTGGGCATCAAACTGTTCAGAGGAACCTAGGCTTTCATATTTGGGGCGATTTATCTTGATACCTAAAAGTATGTGGGTAATACGATGCTGCAGGGTAGAAATTTTGAGGTGATTTTTGGAAATGTCGCCAAAATCACCAAATTTAGGAATGGTTTGCGGTTTGTACTTTGGAGTACAAAGACATGCATACCCAATTTAGATTCGTGGGAATGTTTACTTTCCGAAAATATATGGTTTTCTGGGGTGAACTTACCCTTTTCTACTTTTACCCCCCCAAAACGATGTAAATGGCTTGATTTTGCAGTGTCTGAAATGACAGACCATATGGGGGTCTTCCTTTTGGGGCCCCTATATGCCACGTGCGTGGTTACACCTATACATATTGGGCATCAAACTGTTCAGAGGACCCTAGGCTTTCATATTTGGGGTGATTTCTCTTGATACCTAAAAGTATGTGGGCAATACGATGCTGCAGGGTAGAAATTTTGAGGTGATTTTGGAAATGTCGCCAAAATCACCATATTTAGGAATGGTTTGCTGCTTGTTATTGTGGAGTACAAAGACATGCATACCCAATTTAGATTCGTGGGAATGTGTACTTTCCGAAAATATATGGATTTCTGGGTTGAACTTACTTTTTTCTACTTTTGACCCCCCCCAAAACGATGTAAATGTGTTGATTTTGCTGTACCTGAAATGACAGACCATATGGGGGTCTTCCTTTTGGGGCCCCTGTATGCCACGTGCTTGAGTACACCTATACATATTGGGCATCAAAGTGTTCAGAGGACCCTAGGCTTTCATATTTGGGGTGATTTCTCTTGATACCTAAAAGTATGTGGGTAATACGATGCTACAGGGTAGAAATTTTGAGGTGATTTTTGGAAATGTCACGAAATCACCACATTTAGGAATGATTTGCAGCTTGGTACTTTGTAGTACAAAGACATGCATACCCAATTTAGATTCGTGGGAATGTGTACTTTCCGAAAATATATGGTTTTCTGGGGTGAACTTACTTTTTTCTACTTTTACCCCCCCCAAAACGATGCAAATGTGTTGATTTTGCAGTATCTGGAATTACAGAACTGATAGCTCAAATGAGGTGTCTACATTTTAGGGCCCCTATATGCCACATGTTTGGGTACACCTATATATATTGGGCATCAAATTGTTCAGCGGACCCAGGCTTTCATATTTGGGGTGTTTTACATTGATACCAAATGATTTGTGGGAGATATGATTCTGTAGATTGGAAGCTTTGAGGTAATTTTTCAAAAAATTCACCAATTTCTATAAAACATTATAACTTTAGGAAACAATTGCAACTTGGTAGTTTGGAGTACAACGATATATTTACCCATTTTTGATTCACCAGAATCTGTTCTTTCTAATAATGGGTAGTTTTCTAGGGTAAACCTACTGTTAGTGGAATGTTTGGCCTTGAAAGCAGAAGTATGCCGTTTGGGGAGCGGAGCTTTGGAAATTTGGTTGTGTACTGCTTGTAGATTTTGATCTATACAAGTGAGAAATCTCCATAAAACTATATATATTTGGTATTGCCGCGTTCAGGAGACATAGACCTTTCCAAATAGGCTGTGTTCTCATACATAAAGTAAATGATGTTTCTGATATATGTGATTGTTCTTTGTGAAACATGATTTTTTTCATTTTATTGGACACTTAGAAGCCAATATTTTTTTACAGAAGTAGAATTACACCAAAATTCCTGCATATTTTGAAAGTTCAGGTTGTCCTGAAAAAAACAATATATTGTTTTGCTGAGTAAACTAAAAGACCGCCCCAGGAAAGGCCCTTAAAGTGAAAGAGTGCAAAATATCTAAAAACTGCTTGGCAGTAGATGTTCGCATCTAGGACAAAACGGCTGGCAGGTAAAGGGTTAAATATCCACCACCCCTTCCATTCCCATTTAACCCAAAGTAATTGAAATTGTTTAAAAGATTGAAATCAACAAGATTCAAAACGCCGTTATTAGAAAAAATTAGGTAGTAGATTTGGGACAACTCCACCTCTCTCCTTTTCCATTTTCTTATTTCAACTTATGAACCTGAGTATTGTTTTTAAATTTTATCCCTATTTATGCGGTTACTCTAATCAATTTTTAATCAATTACCTGAGTTATAATGAATTAATGAATTAGCACTGCCTAGCACTTTATTATTGAATTGTTGTCCAAGTTTGGATGCAGTTACCTCTATCACGCCTTATTATTGCCACTATTTTTAATCGATTTATTGCGGCTGGATTTAATTAAAGTTTTTAATTTCAAATTAAGTAACTAATTTCATTGCACTGCACTTCAATTATAATCAATTTCATTCTTAATCATTATTTATTATATAATGAATTTATAGCACGGCACTTTAAGTCAATACCATTTATTAGATTGGTCCAACGTTAATCACAGGGCTTGTATGGCAACACATGTAAATTTTAACTAACAGGTTTTGAAATAATTTATACAGTAACAGCTCTAGCAAGATTGTAAGCGGGGTACTTTTTCTTTTGTTTTTGTTACCTACCCATTACTGACTTAGGTCAGACCTCTACTACAATCGAGGGATAACACAATAATTTTATTCAAGCCAAGGGATCGTTCGAGTGTTTTTATTATTTAGAACAATACCAACTTCCATTCTGGACCGAGACCTTAGCAGAGAGAAGTATTTCAGTTCATATGGGCAAATAAACATCCCAGAATTCCTAGGAAAACGCTGTATAAAATTAAAAGTCAAGGTGGTTTAAGTGTACAAAGTGTACAAATGTAAATTTGTTACATTATTATATTGCAGCACAATTGGTTCCACATTGGTCACATAATACAAAAGTTCAATAGAGATAAGGCTCCTTTGGCTTCTACCTTTTTTGAAATGTCTTGTATTAAATACCTTTACTCAAGGGGCCTAATATCATATCTGTACAGAATGATTCTTAATACTTTACCTACATCCTTTACCTTACTCTTTAGCCTGGGAAAAAGATCTTAACATCACTAGCCCATAAGAAACCTGATCCCAGATATGGGAATCCACATCTAAGTGCTCTAAAAATATATCATTATTGGAAACAGCATACAAGGGTCTTACACCGAAACAGCATACAAAGTTCTCTATATGGTCCAATCCCGCTTAAACAAGATCAATCCCCAATTTAGCAGAGATGGTTTTCCAACGCTGCGGCCAAACAGACACAGTGTTACATATTTGGTGGGATTGCACAAATGTTCAATTATTCTGGTAAAGAATCTATAACATTATATATTGAGTGACACAAATCAAGCTTAAGAAAGACCCTCAAAATGCTTTATTGAATGCAAAAATATGCAATATTAATAAACACACAATAGCTTTGATAATCTTTATTTTTCTAGTAGCCAAAATCACAATAGCAAAGTTTTGGAAAATAACCTTCATTCCAGTCTCCCATTTCAAGGATAAAATTAACTGGGTCATGATCAATGAAAAATTAACAAGCATTCTTACGGACTACCAAGGAAAACTCTGGAAAATCTGGGACCCATGGAATACTTACTTGTTCCCCAACGTCGGTACTCTTTCTATTCTCTCATCCTAGACGTGCTCCCGGCACAACTAATAAATCTAACTTCAGGCTCACCAAAGCCTATGTTTTCTTTCTTATTTAAATGTTATGATCTAGTTGCATCCTCCCACAGATGACAGCCTTTGAAATAGACTTTTATTTATATAGGGGACCTCACAGGTAACGAGACAAGGCAAGTACAATTGGAGTTAAATTAATCGACATTCAGTAAACCTTTTGTAAGTTTAATATCAATAACTGTTTTATTTTCTGTTTTCCTTTTCTTTGGCCCCATTGCCTGGTTGATCAAGGGCCAACTTTCTTTTCCTCTTCTTTCTTTCCTTAGATATTTCAGATAAACACTTTGTAATTGTTCTTATCTGTTAATTCTATGTAAATCAAAATGGCAATAAAAACCATTGCAAAGAAATAAATGTTGTAAAACAGCAATCCAGAAGGCAAACATTGGAAATGAGAGGTGCATAGCAGCAGAGGCTAAGTCTAACCCCAAAAAGTTTTTTAAATATATTAATAGTAAAAAGTTGCCGGTTGAGAGTGTGACTCCTTTAAATAATGGTACCAGGTACAGAAAAGGCAAATGTGTTAAATCAGGTGTTTTCTTCAGTATATACAACAGTGAAGGCAGAGTTCCCGAACCCACCTCATAGAGGCAGTGTTGGCTCAGATCAATCTAGTCAGTGGATATGGTTCATAAAGCTTTACTAAAAATTGATGTGATCAAGGCACCAGAATCAGATGAAATACATCTTAGAGAGCTTACATCAGTTTTAGACTGACCTCTATTTCTGATCTCAGACTAGCTTTCATCTGTAATGGTAACTTTGTACTGTATTCTTTTTCCTTTGGTAAATGATTGACAAAAGCCAATCAAACCACAAGGTGAAAACGAGAGCAATGCTGTATTCATTTAATTCTCAGGTGACCAATACAGTAGCTCATAGCTAAGAGCTCCATTTAACAGTATAAAAATAGAAAATCAAATTAAATTGCAAAAGTGCTATTATTTTATATGATTATATAATATTTCCATAACATTTAATTGCTGTGGAAAAGTAAACTACTTAGCAGTGGTCTAATGAAGAAGCAGAGTGAGATGAATCAAGCAAGCAAACCAAAGTAAATGACATTTTTATGCAAATTGACTGGTCTATGTAGTTATAAAAATAATCTAAAATGAAAAAGAAAGAAATAAAATTTTAGGTCATCCACATTTAAGAATAAAGGCTGATGTTACAGAAGCAGATCACCTTCAAGTTAAGTTAACTTTAACCTTTAATCATATAGTTAGAGAAGTTACCTTTAACTTTTGCAAATTGTCTCAGAAAATCACTAATATAATTAAAAAATATAATTCAAGTTTATTTCTTTGTAATATATTGCATTTTGTGCCATTGTGGGAAACCCTGCAGCTATTGCCTTTGAGGTATTTACAATTGAAGGGGCTAATTACAGTCCAATTACCCCTTACTACCTTGTATATGAGCTGAGGTACCATACTTGATTTAAGATTCATCCTGGTTGTTTCTTAAAATGCTATTTGTAATTTTGTGTTTAGTGACCAGACCTGCACATCACTAATGAGAATCACCTAAGGGTATGTATTTGATTTAGCAAAAACAGTACATAAAAATGTATTTACTTTTTTGGGACAAGTTTCGGACATAGTACAACTTCCACTGAAATCTTTACAAGTTTAGGAGCTACCAGATACGGTTCACCTCAGTGACAAGTAGGGAGGGAGGGGTCATAGGACAGGGTGGTAGTGGTGGTCCCATCTTTTATTATACCCCAACCAGGTGCAAATTTGCAGCCCTGTGCTATGTTTTAAAGTATTCTCTACTCATTGTACACATAACTCCTGTTTGTATTTTACCAACAATTTGTTTACTATATTTCACCTATTTAGAAATTGCCTTAAAAAAAAAACACTTGAACTTGGAAAACATTTTGCTCATACATGTGATTTGATTACATTTAGTAGTTTTGTAGATTTCATCCTTAAAACCCTAGAATTAGACTGTTAAAACTCTAGAATTGGATTTATGTCATCCTTCAGGAGGCTTAACCTATAAATATTTTACAATACATCCAAGCTTGCAAACTTTATATCCCTCTGGCATTGATTTCTATTACAGTAGAACCCCCACTTTACATTTCAGGGGATCAGAAAAAAAATGGTGTAAAATCCATTAAAATGTAAAACCAGGGAAATGTATTATGCATAATATATAGAAAAGCCCACAAAACAACAATGTAAAGTGAGGGGAAACTTAAAATCAGGGGATGTAAAATTGAGGCTCCACTGTATTTAAGATAATGTTCTAGAGCTAATTCTGCATGTTCTTATCTTAGGGTCTTATTTATCAAAATTTGAAATTGTGAAATTGTCATATCCTTCGAATAAACTGTACATTTTATAAAAATTTAATGTGAGCTAACTTATTAAAAAATAAAAACAAAAAAGCAAAGGAATAAAGCAATAACAAAAAATTAAAACCATTGAATTGGTAGTCTATTCATCATTTTCAATCTACAAACTTTCAAAAACCACATATGTTTTGCCTACACCAGCTTCAATTGACTACATGACTGTGCAAGCTTTTAGGTGCTGAAGCTTTACGTTTGAGTCTTTCATGCTTTTTGTGTTTAATAACAAACAAAAACTTGACCTATTGAATAAAATTGTTATTTTAAAAATGTAAATTCGCACATTGAAGTATGATAATTTTATATTAATTCACAATACACATCCCATTAATACACAAGACAAGAGACCAGTAGGTATATAAGAATTGGCATCTTTTATTATATACAGTATATACCCATGATAAAAACAGTCCCTTGTTTTCTGTATATTGTACACTGCAGAGTAGGGCCATCAGAATGTTGAGCTGGAACAGCAGGCATCAGAAAGTTGGGCTGGAACAGCAGGTTCAGTAACTCATAACAGTCAATAAAATACTTGGCTTCAGTAGCAGATCAAGAAATGGAACTTGCTGATGGGTTACAAACTAGAGAAAACATTGCACATATTATTAGAGCAGCTATTAAAGTTCATCTTTCCTTTAATAAGTAAGCCTTCATAGATTATTAGGTTATTATCAGGGATACATCATGCCTCGTATTTGTGCATGCATGGATCTAGGCTTGTTTCTTTTTTCTGACCACCAAAGTATCTATGGGACCCTCTCTAGGTCAAAGATGGCTGCTAGAGAAACAATGCATCTTAAGTCTAGAATACCAGCAATTCCTTTAGGATTTGTTCACCACTTGTGACACTCTCACAGGTGATGTCAATGAAACCTCCCGTCATTATCCTTGTTTGAGGATATAAAAGGTCATTAATAAGCATTATGAATGAAGAAAAGGCACTTTACAGAGATTAATAGGCACAGTAGGCAATACAAGCCTCTTACTGTATGCACAAAACAAGATAGAGATTGTCTCTGCCTGCTGCAAGCAAGGAACACTTCATGGGCATTAGTTCTAATATTTCAACTGCAAGGCAATATATGTGACCAACTATAGAGATTTGTGCACTGTCCAGATCAGAATGTCTTCTTCCTAGGGGAAATATATTTCCATTCAGTTATAATCCCAACTGTATCCTTCTTTATAGACGGCATGTGATGGCATAAGCCCTGCCTAGAATGCACATTGTTAGTACCCAACATCTTAATGATGCAAATGATACTAGCTGAGTGTCACGATCGCCGCCCGGAGCAGGACCAGGAGCTCCGGGCGGCGCAGCTATCACTTCCGACTTCCGATATTCCTGATTGATCTCTTGTTATTGACCCCCTGCCTGGACTTTGGACTTTGTTTGTATTCTGCCTGCCTTGTGACCTGTTGCCTGAACTCGATTACCCCTTCTGCTGAATCCCTGGATACCGCGATCCTGATCCCTCCTGAGGGGCTTCCTCCTAAATCCGGACTACTCCCCAGAGGGAACTCCTGGTTCCCTGACATTATTTTCGGGCCATGGATTCCACTGAGGAAGCTCAGCCAGATTTCGGCAGGGCCTTTCGGGGCCTGCATTCCCGCATGGAGGCGTATGAAGCCCGGCAGAATTACGTGGGACACACGCTGGAGGCGATCCTGGAAAAGCTCTCCTTGTTGACAGCAGCGACCCCCCGGCCGGCACCTCCTCCGCAAGCGGCTGCTGCCATGGCTACCCAGCCCTCCACTTCTGGTCCACATATTCCTGCTCCGCCTCTCTACGATGGCGATCCTCAAGCCTGTCGAGGATTCGTGAATCAGTGCCAGATTCGATTTGCCCTACACCCCACTGAATTTGACTCTGAACGTGCCAAGGTGGGGTTTGTGATTACTCGTCTGGCAGGGAAAGCTCTCGAGTGGGCATCTCCACACTGGGAGAAGCAGTCCCCACTGATGGATGACGCAGAAGCATTTCTCAAAGAATTTCGGATCATTTTCGATGCTCCCGGCCGGGTGACATCCGCTACTTCCCGCCTGTTCCAAATCCGCCAAGGGAGTCGCAGTGTAGCGGAGTATGCTATTGAATTCCGTACACTTGCTGCTGAGACTCGTTGGAACAACGACGCATACCATACTGCATTTTATAATGGTCTCTCCCTCCGCATCAAAGATGACCTGGTCTCCCGTGAATTACCCACGCAAGTTGAGGACCTCATCGCCTTGGCTGTCAAGGTGGACACTCTTCTGAGAGAGCATCAAACCCTGAGAGATCGTGTCAGGAAGTTTCAACCCATGTTGGCACCCCGCTTCGAGAGGCCTCTCCTGCAGGCTCCTGTCACCTCACCTGCCCAAGCCTCCATTTCTCTCCAGGAGGAACCCATGCAAGTGGGAAGAACTCGCCTCACTGAACAAGAGAGACTCCGCAGACGGATGTCAGGCCTGTATCTGTATTGTGGCGGACATTCCCACTTCACCAATGCCTGTCCTGCAAAGGCTAAGAGTTTTGTACCCCGAGGTATGTTTATGGTAACTCATGTAGGGGGCACTACTCAAGAGTCTCGAGATAGGTCTCAGGGGAAGACCCAAGGAAACTCACACAGGTTTCTCCTTCCCTTCCAGATTCGTCTGACGAGTAAGACCATCTTCGAGAATGCTTTCATCGATTCCGGAGCCGGGGGTAACTTCATGGACGCTCTCTTTGCTAAGTACATGGGAATTCCCTTATTTCCTTTGCCTTCTCCTATGAGGATCGTCGCCATAGATGATAAACCCTGGAGTCTGTAATCACGATGACCACTGGCGAACTACTTGTGCAGGTTGGGACCCTGCATAAAGAGAGACTTTCGTTTCTTATTATCCCTTGTCCCGCTGTTCCAGTTGTTTTGGGTCTCCCCTGGCTGCGCCTGCACAATCCCACCATAGACTGGTCCACAGGGCAGGTTTCTCGTTGGAGCCCATTCTGCCTACAGCATTGCCTTCCTGCTAAACCCCTCAAGAAGGTAACTATCTCCTCAACCGAGTTAAAGTCTCTTCCCTCCTGTTATAAAGAATTCTCCGATGTGTTCTGTAAGAAGTCTGCGGAATTCCTTCCTCCACATCGCTCCTACGACTGTCCTGTCGAACTCCTGCCAGGAGCCATGCCCCCAGAGGCCGCACTTACCCTCTCTCTCCTGCTGAGACTACCGCAATGAAGGAATACATCCAAGAAAATCTCCAGCGGGGTTTATCCGCCCTTCTACCTCTCCTGCAGGGGCTGGGTTCTTCTTCGTGGAGAAGAAGGACGGAGGCCTTCGGCCATGTATAGATTACCGGGGCCTGAATAAAATCACTGTAAAAAACAGGTACCCTCTGCCCTTGATCGTAGAGCTCTTCGACCAGCTGAAGGGGGCGAAGATATTCTCTAAGTTGGATCTCCGGGGGCGTACAACCTCATTCGCATCCGTGAGGGTGATGAATGGAAGACGGCTTTCAACACTCGTGACGGGCACTATGAATATCTCGTTATGCCCTTCGGCCTTTGCAATGCCCCTGCCGTCTTCCAGGAGTTTGTTAATGATGTGTTCCGGGATCTCCTAGGAAGGTTCGTAGTCGTGTACCTGGACGACATCCTGATCTTTTCTAAAGACCTAGAAAGCCATCGCTCCCAGGTGAAGGAGGTACTCTCTCGTCTGAGGAAGAACTCTCTCTTCGCCAAGTTGGAGAAGTGCGTCTTCGAGGTGTCCAAGATCCCCTTCCTAGGATACATTATCTCTCCTGAGGGATTTGAGATGGACCCCGTGAAAGTATCTGCCATCCAGGAGTGGCCTATCCCGCTGAGTACCAAGGCAATCCAGAGATTTATCGGATTTGCTAACTATTATCGGCAGTTCATCCGGGGGTTCTCTTCCCGCATTGCACCTATCCTGGCCCTCATCCGAAAAGGGGGTAAACCCAGCTTGTGGCCTCCATCTGCCATTGAAGCCTTTCAGTCCTTGAAAGAGGCCTTCACGTCCGCTTCTGTCCTCCGACACCCCAATCCCGAACAACCCTTCTGCATCGAAGTAGATGCTTCTGAAGTCGGAGCCGGAGCCATCCTGTCTCAGAGACACCCCGCTGATGGGAAGTTGCATCCCTGTGCTTATTTCTCCAAGAAGTTCTCGTCCGCAGAGCAGAACTACGATGTCGGGAACCGAGAACTCTTGGCTGTTAAACTTGCCCTTGAAGAGTGGCGTCACCTCCTGGAGGTTCTCTGATTCCTGTTCAGATTTACACCGATCATAAGAATCTCGAGTTCATCCAGTCCCTCAAGAGGCTAAACCCCAGACAAGCAAGGTGGGCTCTCTTCTTCTATCGGTTTAATTTTATCTTGACTTATCGCCCAGGTTCCAAGAATCAGAAGGCCGATGCCTTGTCTCGTAGCTTCTCTCGGTGGACCGCTCTCCTGAGAGACAAGAGCCAATCATCCCTCCAGTCAAGATTATTGCCTCCCTGTATCCACAGTTTGCCGACCAAATCCTGGCTGGTCAGTCTTCTGCTCCTTCAGATACTCCCATTGGAATGGCATTTGTTCCTCCTGAGCTGCGTCTGCCTATCCTGCAACAGACCCATTGCTCCAGGCAAGCCGGACACCCTGGCCCAGCTAAGACTCTTGAACTCTTACGACGCCTGGTCTGGTGGCCTGATATCCGCAAAGATGTGAAGGACTTTGTTGCTGCTTGTAATGTTTGTGCCACAAGTCAAGCCATTCCCGCCCCAGTGGGTTACTACAGCCTTTGCCGGTTCCTTCCCGTCCCTGGACCCACCTGTCCATGGACTTCATTGTCGAACTTCCTCCCTCTTGTGGGAACACTGTGATCTGGGTTGTCATTGATCGATTCTCCAAAATGGCCCATTTCATCCCTCTGAAGAAGTTGCCCTCTGCGGTGGAGTTGTCCCAGCTATTTATCCAGTACATCTTCCGCCTGCATGGTTTCCCGGTGGAGATCGTCTCCGATAGAGGCACCCAGTTTACTGCCAAATTCTGGCGTTCCCTATGCAAAGACCTGGGAATTGTTCTTCAGTTTTCATCTGCATACCATCCGCAGACGAATGGGCAGCTGAACGTGTCAACCAAGCCCTGGAACAGTTCCTGAGGAACCACGTATCCCTCTGCCAGGATGACTGGTCTGATCTCCTCCCATGGGCGGAATTCGCTCATAATAATGCTTGTCATTCCTCTACAGGAAGGTCTCCGTTCATGTCGGTGTATGGGCAGCATCCTCAAGCTTTTCCCCAAGACTTTGTACTATCTGACGTCCCGGCTGCTGACGATTCCGCAGCCCATATGTCTGCTATTTGGGCTGCTACCAAATTGAACCTAGAGAAGAGCGCTCTTGTTCATAAGACTTTCGCGGATCGTCGTCGAAGATCCTCTCCTCCCTACAAGGTGGGTGATAATGTCTGGCTCTCTTCCAGGAATATCCGGTTGAAGATACCATCTCCCAAGTTGGGTCCAAAATTCGTGGGTCCATTTCCCATCTTGGAGATAATCAACCCTGTGGCTGTCAGACTCCAGCTTCCACCAGAGATGAGAATCCCCAACGTGTTCCACGTCTCTCTGGTGAAACCCGCCATCACCAACCGGTTCTCTGGCGGTCAATCTCCTCCTCCTGCCTTCTCTGTGGAGGGTCAACTCGAGTACGAGGTGGAGAAAATCCTAGACTCCAGGATCTCCAGAGGGTCCCTTCAGTACCTCATTCAGTGGAGGGGCTTTGGCCCTGAAGAATGCTCCTGGGAAGGACACCGTGATGTTCACGCTCCTCGTCTGGTGAGGGATTTTCACGCCAAGTTTCCCCAGAAGCCTTGTCCCGGTGGTCCTGAGGCCCCCCGTGAGGGGGGGTACTGTCACGATCGCCGCCCGGAGCAGGACCAGGAGCTCCGGGCGGCGCAGCTATCACTTCCGACGCCGCTCCCAAAATGGCGGCGCCCATGGCCGCCACGTGGGTAGCGGCGCCGGCGCAGAGACGCCTGCGCGCAAGTGCGCAGGCGCGAAGACGTCACAACGGCGCGACGGACGCAGGCGCGTCGGTCGCAGACGTGCTGACGCCGACGCAAGGGCGCCAAAAAACCCCTTTAAAAGGACGCCTGAGGTGCCAAGATGGCGCCCGAAAATAGGATCTCGTTCCTGTGAAGATTCCTGGGTTTCCTGTTTCTGCTCTTGTTATCCCTGAGGATATTCCTGATTGATCTCTTGTTATTGACCCCCTGCCTGGACTTTGGACTTTGTTTGTATTCTGCCTGCCTTGTGACCTGTTGCCTGAACTCGATTACCCCTTCTGCTGAATCCCTGGATACCGCGATCCTGATCCCTCCTGAGGGGCTTCCTCCTAAATCCGGACTACTCCCCAGAGGGAACTCCCAGTTCCCTGACACTGAGACTTGCTGATCCCAGTTAGGATAGACAGATAGTCTATCACAGTTAGGTAGATATGAGGACAAATAAAGTATTCTGCTAAAACAGTTCAGTGCTTTCAGTGTAAGCTTTACTTTCATTAATCTTGCAAGCCAAGGCCACGAAAATGAAAAGAGAATCATATCAACGGAGAGTAATGCAATGTGACAGTAACATAAGTTCAGAACAGGCTGTTTCATATTTAAAATACACAGCAGACTAAGTTTTCCTTTTTTTTCTTTTTTAGTTGAGTATATATTGGACTCAAATAGCATAAGAAGAATCAACACTATTTTATACTTAAAAAGAGCAATTTCTTTTTGTAGGATGGCTGTAATATTAACCTCTAAAATAATAATAAGAGAAATGGCAAATACTGCAGATTCTTTGTAGACACAGGTATTGGTATTTTATTAGCAATGGTTTATAATAATGGACTTTGTTCTTGGAGACACCTGTTGGAGATGGAGCAAAAGGTGCAGTCTGCTGCCACCCATCTAAAGCTGCAGTTCAATCAGCATTGCTTATTTAGACTTTGTGCTGTGTTGGCCTCCATATATAAAGCTTTCTGAAAAATTTTATCAGTTGGTGATGCTGTCTGTTTTTTCATTCAGCTGAATGTCACATTTGTGCTGCAAACAGAAAGCCTTCTTGACTTAAAGGCGGAAGTGATCAGCTTCATTCTATCTTAGTACTACATCTCGGAACCACAGAGAATATAAAAATGTTACATGATAAGGGCAACGTCAATCACAGAACCATCTCCATTAACACATCAATAAAAAAGGCAGCAAAATTGTGTGGAAAAGGTTGCAGCTACTTCACTGCAGAAAGATAAATAACAAATAACTATTTAAATATCATAAATAACACAGTGAAAAAACATTTACAAACACTTTTCGTCATGTATCGCTAGAAAATAAGCCTTGTGATTATATAAGAACCTAGATATATAGACCCATCATTTGTCATATCATAAAATACTATACCTGAGAAACATTATTGGCTACAGGTAAGGTTTTGTACAAATTCAGATGATTTAGTGACTGTAAAAACACAATTATTGACAAATTTTCTCTAATCACAAGCACCTGGGAGCTTGATATATATAAATATATAGAGAAAACCACTTCAAGTCATTTGATTTGAAGATTAAGGGAATGCTAGGGACAGAGAATAAGTCATCAACTGCTGAACATTGTATCTCATGTGGTTATTCTGCAGCACAACTAAGATCAATGGCAACTGAGAGCATTCATAAGCCAAAACATGGGAGCGACAAGAAGAATACATTGAAAACTCAACTAATAATTAGGATAAATATTCTGCACCATGTCTAGAGCTCCTGTACTAGCCCACAGCCACTGGAGCCCGTTAGCAGAGAAGATTTGTGTCTCCAAAGATAGCATTAGTAAATTCCTGTGTTCTTTTCTGTTGATTGACAGCACATACTCCTGGATGTTGTGAGTTACCTGAGCTTAGGGAACCGCATCACAAAATGCAGTGTGTATACAATAGAAATCATTCAAAATACAAGACAGTATTTAATCTAATTCAAATTACCTGGCAGCGTAGACATCAGCGCATTCTGCATATGAATTAGTAAATAATCAGTTCTGTGACATATATAACCTCAGTTTCAACAAATGTGTTGATTATTTCTGAATTGTGCCTGATTCAACTAAGCATACAACTGCAATGATGCTGGAATTGTGGGGTGCATGCATCTGAAAACTGCACCTTGCACACTGTGCTTGTTTTGTAAATGAGCCTTCAGGTTATTGATTGCTTTGATAACGGCAAAATGTAAAATTGGGGATCACTCTATGATTAAAACGCTCAATTACAGTACGTACCTATGGTTCCATGTTTGCTGTGTCTATCTTACACTTGATTGCACTGTGAAAAAACTGTGCTTGTGGAGAGGAATGAATAAAACACAAATGTACTGAATATCAACTGAAGTATTTCCTAGTTTTTTGAATGCCCCATGGAGAACATAATGGGAATAGAAGGACAATGTGGATTCAGGATTGCACCATTTACAGTGCATTAACATTCCCCACTGGTTTGAAGGTGCCATTAGCTCCAAAGTTCCCCTGCATCAATAGGGGCACTTGAACTTGATTCACAAGGATTGCGTTAAACACATTATTGCAGCACACTCAAAAATGCATATATTTGCAATGAGCAATGAATGTAACTTTTAGTAAATTGTAAGCCATCATACCAACATCAAGTAAAAACCTGTCTGTCTACCTCTAGTCATATTGCAATGCTAAGTTTCATTTCCTTGGGAATATTGTGTCCTGATAATCAGACATTAACAACAACAATTATGGCTTCAAGATGAAATATGAAGAACATTTTGTGATAGAATAGGAATATGGCAATCAATTCAGCACATTAATGGAAAACACATCAACATGACAAAGCTGTATTAAAATTGCTTACAAGGAGAGGACAAGAAATCCATTCACCAATAAAGCTTACATAGTGGCACATCATTCAACTGTGCCAAGTACTAATGCCCTATCATTTCTGCTTTCTTATCACTACAGTACTGATACAAACATCTAAAATATCAGACAGCAGTAGTAAAATATTTCATGCTTTAAGTGTAATTGACAATGCACTAATAAGCATAGCAGGAAAACAATGGGCACCCCTTCATCACTGCTTCAATCAATGCACTAATTAAAGCGTGACTGTAGAATCACACATAAAACAGCAGCTAATAGTGGGATGGCTATGGAAACAATTATATGCAAGAAAGTATCCTTTAAATACTACAGAATACTATAAGTTGCATAAACACATTCCCCTGAAAAATTTTTAAACAATTTTATTCTGGTCCCCCTGAAAAACAGGAAATGGGGGTTCTATTGCCAATTCCTTGGAGAGGGACCAGAAGGCAGTTAAATGAATAACTCTTCATCCCATTACAAATGCCTTTAACAGGGCCAAGGTTACAAAGCCTTCTGAAGGTGTTGTGGCTGGTTTTATTCCAGGTACAGACTAGCAAAATTCTCAGAGGAAGACAAACTGAGACAATTTAGGTTCCTGTAAACCCACAAAACCTTTAATAAAAGCTTGCTGAAAGATAAAAAAAAAAAAAAAAAGTACTAAAGAACATAGCAGGAAACCTTCCTAATGAACCGATTCGATCATGATCGTGAGCCCACGATTATTTCGGAACGATTGTTTGAATTGTCCATCAACTAAAACGACCAAAGGGCTGCCTGCTTGGCCCTGCAAACATAGATAGATTGCACTGGGACCGACAAACATTTTTTAACCTGGCCGATCAATTTCCTGACAGATGTCGGCCAAAAAATTGTAAAATGTTCGATTGCTCGAATCCCACTAACCGCACAATAATTTCGAAGGATTGGTCGGACTTCGCTAAAATCGGTCGTTCGGCAAGAGAAATCTTTGTGTCTATGGGAACCTTAAGCCTGTAATGGAGATAGATCAGTAAGGTATTTATTTTGTGGGCACACACATGCCGAAAACCTGGTAATAGCAGTCTAAAACTAATTTGAGCGATTTGAGTTTTTTTCTGCCGGAATAGTGATTTCATTCAAGGTCTAAAAAACCTCAAAAAGCTCTGAAATTCGACCTAAATAACCCCTAAATGTCTATGTACCTTCTATGCACTTCTTGTACAGTCAATTCTGAGGTTGCTAAATTTCAGAGAGGCGTTAAGCCAAAAGCCTGGCATTAAAACTGACAAAAACTTCTATAATAGAAACCGATTAAAAAGCTATTGTGAAATGCAAGTGCCATGGGGAAACCAATACATTTTTTTTCGGTTTAGATCCCCTTTATGGTCACTTGGTGTGTGTGTGTCATTAAGGGGGTTATTTACTAAAAATTAAAAATTTTCTGGTCTGGCTTTTGGGGCAAAACCTCAAATTTTTCATGAATAAAAACTCACATTTTTTATTTATTTTATTCATTTATTATACCTCGATGCTGCAAAAAGCCTGAATCCGAAAATCTTCCATCTCAGACCTGTCGAGGGCATGTATAAGTCACTGGGAGATGTCTCTATGCCAGTTTGAAGATATCATAGTTTGCACAGGGTTTAGCCCAATAACCTGAAAAATTTAGGGTTTTCGGGCAAAAACCTGAAAGAATCGAGTGATTTGGGAGAAAAGTCAGATCAGGGATTTCCCTAATCATACGGATTAGGGATTTTCACTCAATTTTATCATATTTTTTTCCCGATCCAATGTATTCAAGTTATTTCAAAGGAGATGGAAAGGCTTCATACACTTGGGGGTGCCAAATGTTAGGCACCCCCAACTGATTGTATTGACTTACCTAAAACCTCCTATCAGCAGAAAACTGCACTCGCCCGGGGTTATACCAGTGAGCACCACGGAGCGATACTTGATCCTCTTCCCTTTGCACGGCTGCGCATTCGCAGTAGAACGAAAAGCCAAACTTTAACTAAAAAGTCTGCTATTTTGTTCAACTGCGCATGCGTTTGTCCCAGGAAATTTGAAGAAAGAAGATGCCAGAAGAAGATTGCTCCATGGTGCTCACTGGTATAACCTCAGGCCGGTGCAGTTTTCTGCTGATAGGAGCACCGGCCCGGGGTTTCAGGTACAATCACTTGGGGGTGCCTAACATTTGGCCTTTCCTTTTTCTTTAATGATAAATAAGGCAAAATCGTAGATGGGAGTTTGGTCCAGCTTTTTTAGATGGAATTTGGTCAAGCTTTTTTTTTTATTGAAACAATGAGATAAAATCGGATTTTTGGTTAATTAACCTACCTGTATGTTTTTGGAGAGTGACAGAAAAATAGAGTATTGACTTGGTAAAAATATATTTACAATCTGTATATGATAAAGCTCTATAAGCTTTATAAGCTTATCCCAGGCTGACCACAGAAGTAAAGAACAGCCAGAAATCATGCAGTACAAACAAAATTGTTACCTTACACCTTGTTTTTTTACCAAAAATGTTATCTTGCTTATACTTTGTTATAGAGCAGTGGTTGTCAGATTTTTTAGTTCAAACCCGTTTTGAAGGTCCAACCTTTGATCAGCACTTTCCCTTTAGCTCTTAACAAGGTTACTATTATAGGAACATATCCAGTCATTCAGCTATAGATTTATATGTAGGGCACCAAATAGATTTTCCCTCCATATCTCTTTCTACCTAACCTAGTTTTTTTAGGTGAATCAAGAGGTGCATCGAAAAAAATGCAAAAAACAGCATCAATATTGCCTGCCCTCCTCCCCTTTCTATTACTCAAATTTTATGGAATTAAAATGTACCTGCATATACCTAGCAGTTTTCTGTACAGTGAAAGTGCTATGGGTTCAAACTTACACTGTGCACCAAAGAGGGGTCTTTTGCTTATCACTGGGTCAGGTGATCTCAACCAGAACTGTTGGCCTTATATTCCATGTGCTGTGTTTGCAGTGTCTTGGTGGAAACAATGCCCAAATCCAAACTATGGAAAATTGGAAACCCTAATTTGAGAAATAAAATGCAGTAATACAAGAGGTCCTCTGCACTCAACCCATTATCAATATATTTAAGACAGAGACATTTTGTGCATACTGCTACTGAAAAATGCCTTAACCTTTAAAAAACACAGGGATTGTTTGTCCATATATTGCAATATATTTAAGCTGGCCAACTACGTCAAAGTCATCCCATATCTGGCCAGTCCTACGCTTAATTTTCATCTGATTCATTAAGAATTCAATTGCTTAATTATACATTTTACAAAGGGACTAAGTTTTACCTGCAACTTACTTGCTGCTTTCAAAGTAAAACTCCCAAACTTGGCTGCCCTTTAATTAGACACCAGTGGGATCACCTGACTATAGCTGGAAGAGTGGGAGCTACAACATGGAGCTGGTCACATTTTTCAGAAGTAGTATGCACAAAATGTCTCTGTCTTAAATATATTGATAATGGGTTGAGTGCAGAGGACTCTTGTATTTCTCTCTCTCTCTCTCTCTCTCTCTCTCTCTCTATATATATATATACACACAGTATTGGAACTTTTAGCCTGAGAGTCAGAAACCAAAGGGTTAACTGATTAGAAGAAGTGAATAGACAGGGACACTGGCATTCTGAGCCTTCAAAACAACCTTTGATACAAAAGCCTGCTTTTATTAGTCTAACAAAACTGCTAACATCTCAGAAACCAGTATAAATAGAGCATTAATGCAAACTGCAAATGTGTTCAGAGGGCCACTTAATCAACTTTAATGGATGGCTACATAACAATATTTCTGTTTTTAACTATTCTTTGCAAAGACCTATATATCTATTCTACCTTTTACTGCACAGTAAACAAACAAAGCAAAGCAAACAAAATGTGCAAGGTCAGAAGGCCATTAATATTAAGGGTAAAAGTTTAGCATTTCTGAGTTAAGAGCTAATAACTACATTAGAACTCAGTGGTGCATTCTACAAAATAAATCAGACAGTGGAATGAATGAGATACACTCGGATAACAGAAAATTTCCACAAGAAGCTATTTAAATGCATGTTTTAAAAAATCAGTCAAGTGTGAAGCGTGGATTTTTTTTTGCTTTGGGAGATACTGTTAATGGTTGACCTTGGGTAATTAAATGTTGCCAGTATAGGTATGGAATCTATTATCTGAATACTTGGAACATAGAGTTTTCAGGATAATGAGTCTTTCCATTGTTTGGAGCACTATGCTTTCAGATGGTTTTTGAGGTTTGCAATCAACACAGCTTTATGTTAGATTACTTAACATAACAGTAAAGGCACTGTCTGCTTATTTCACAGAAAAGACAAATTCGTAAAAGAAAGAAAAAAATAAGAGTATACATTTAGATCAAAATGAGAAATAACACAGACAGATTTTTTAACTTTCTGGGTAAACAGTTTTATAATAATAATAATAATAATAATAATAATAAAAAAAATCCAATACCTAATGTGTTGATGTTATAAAGTATGGAACTTGCCATATTCTATAAAAAGATTTAAATAAATAAAGGCATTTCAAATCTTTTTGAAGATTGAAGATTTATTGGTACAGAGTGCTTCTATGCATATATTATTGTTGCCACATTAGGCTTGATTTAGTTATTACTTTGTGGAGTACACAGCTTCATTTTTCTCTCTGGGCTTAAATTCATGACAGACTATACATTACTTTACCCTGAACAAAATCCATTTGCTGGAATCATGTTTAAAGATCTTATCAACAAATTTACTTTGTGTTCCTGTTAGTAAGCAGAATCTGCAATCTCCGTCCGCTTGTTAATTTGCATTTTATATTTGAAAAGGTTATATCTCAGCAACTGTTACTAGAAGAAATATGACCAGGTGCTGTTTTTTAAAGCTATTTTTATACATATAAGGTCAATAATGTGACTTTCACAAATCAAAAAAATTAAAAAAAATTTTTGGAGGTTTTCAAACTGTAATTAAACTAATTTTATCACAGATTACAAATTATTTTGAACACTAGCATTTTTACAATTTTTGTTTTTCTCAAAAATTTTTCTTTTGTATTGAATCACAGAAATTCATATTCTGATACATTTTACCCTTGGAGGCTGATTTATTAAATTTAAAGTTCCATTTTTTTTTTTTTGCAAAACTCAATGATGGGTATCTAGACTTGGTTGAATTTTTTCCCTTGACCACCAGCACATTTTTGAAAAAATTGAAACCAGAAAACCTTGATTGTGTTAAGTCAAGAAGAAAAACGTTATTACAATGCAACTTGCATTGTTCCGTTTATTTTTTATTTATTAATTAAAATGTATTTCTATATCAGTTTGCTAGGTTTTAGTTGCTACATTTTTAATTAAAATTTGTGAGACTTTTTTCAATTGATAAATCTTGAAAATTTGAGTTCAGAAAAACTAAAAAAAATCATGTTTTTGCCTCAAATTGCAGAAAGTTTTTGACATTCAACTTTTGCCCACTGTGAGCAATCTACATTTTTTGTGCCTTTAAATACAGGCTCCGAAGCGCCATGCACCACTAGTAGCTCCTTACTTGTGGCTTTTAAAGAGATGAAACATAGCAACACAGTTAGGGGCAGATTCGAGTGAATTTTCGAAGTACAAAAAGTTTGAATTTCGAAGTAATTTTTTGGATACTTCGACTATCGAATAGGATACTACGACTTCGAATTTACTTCGATTTGAAGTAAAAATCGTTCGAATATTCGACCATTCGATAATCGAAATACTATCTCTTTAAAAAAACTTCGACTTCAATACTTCGCCAAATCAAACCTGCCGAATTGCTATGTTAGCCTATGGGGACCTTCTACAAACTTCTACAAGTCTTTACACATCGAATAAAAATCCTTCGATCGTACGCTTAAATCGTTCGAATCGAACAATTTAATCGTTCAATCGAACGATTTTTATTCAATAGTAGGATTGCCAAATTCGGTGAAAAAACTTTGAATACAATATTCGAATTTCAACGTTTTTCAATTCGATGGTCGAATTTCGAAGATTTTTTGTACTACGAAATTCAACCCTTGATAAATCTGCCCCTTAAAGTATCTCGTTAAGTTGGGCTGAAAAAGCCCAAAGTCCATCAAGTTCAACCCTTCCAAATGAATCCCAGGGCACATATCTACACACAGCCACTGAAACTATATATACCAATATCTTTATTAATTGTACATTTTGGTATCCCTATAGCCTTGCAAATTATGCTTGTCCAATAAATCATCCAAGCCCCTTTTAAAGGTGTTAACAGAATCAGTCATCACAACATCACCCAGCAGTGCACTGTCCTCACTGTGAAGAACCACCTACTCCTCTAGTCTAAATGAATGGCCTCCGGTCCAATGATCCATTTTATGGAAAAATAGATCTCCGCTAGTAGTCTATAATACCCACCCAAGTGCATTGCACCTTCACAGCAGGTGCCAACTGTATCTATCAGTGTTGCTTTCTCTAACAGTTGGCACCCATAGTGGAGGAGTAAAGTGTTTGCATCTGTTTTTGCACTTTACCTCCCATTAATAAATGAGCCATTAAGACTTATTAGGCTGAACTTTTTTTGTTTCAATTTTAAACCTTCATCTTGCTTTGCTTGTTACCATTAAGCAATTTTGATGATCTTTCAGAGTGTGGCTAAGACTTGCCTCACAGAATTAAATCCATGTCTTTGCTGATCAGATCCAACAGAAATTGGAACAGTTCTACAAATTGTGCAGCGTAAAGCAGCAGTTAATTGATAGCACTACTGGTTGGGTGCCATGTGTGACATTTTTGGACAGATCCCATAAAAGAATGTCCATTGCAAAAGATTCTGAAAAGACTGTAGATGGTAAAAGTTAGAGAGCGGCACACCTAGGCTCTATACTATAATTGATTTAATGGATAAAACCCTTACAGTATCCAATTGCTTAATCTACTTTTAAATTAAAATAATGCAGTGGCATATGTCTTGGCAGCAACTTGATATTATTTTGCCAGGAATTACATTACTGTTTGCTGAGCAAAGATTTTTCAACTACATTATCATTAAATCTGAAGAAAAATATGAAGCTGAAATGACCAATCAGTGAAAAACAAAGTAAAAAACAAGAAATATATGTGCATTAACACAAATTTTAAAGGGGTAGTTCATCTTTAAATAAACTTTTAGGATGATGTAAACATTGACATTCTGAGATAATTTGCATTTTTTCTTATTTTTTGTTGTATGTGGTTTTGCAGTCATTTTGCTGTTTGTTTGGTATTAGCTCTCCAGTTTAGCATTAAAGCAGTTACCTTGATTTGTGGGTCTTATTTAACCTACCAACCAGGCTTTGGTCTAATTAAGAGACTGGAATAAGAACAGGAGAGGGACTGAATAGAAAATAGAAAGTAACAATATCAATAGAATTATATCTTCAAGAAAAATAGTTTTTTAGAGAATGAATCAAAAATGCAATACTTTCTGAAGAGAAAATGAAATAATGCAAAACTATATGGAATAAATAATGAAGACCAGTTGCAAAGTCGTAAGGAATATGACATTTTTCAACACGAGGTGAACCAGTCTCCAAAGTTTGTTATTGTGTCAGGCAACAGTCTCTTTATTTATTGAGGAAATCTCCTCCACGAAATAATGCCACCTAGACTTATGAGATAAAGAAATCAGATAATGTTTATTTGTAAGCATTCCAAAAACAGTCCTCCAGTGTCGGTCCTTTTATACCCCTGTAAGGGGGTCTGCAAAGGCTTCAGTTTTGACCAATCAGAGGTTAAAGTCCTTGATAACTTTAGTCCATGTTCTGTGATGAATCCTCCAGGCCGTCTGGTCTCAGATGATAATCTTGTCTGGAACATTTTGGGGGACCCGAGACTAGGGATGGGCGAATTTGACCCGTTTACAAATCTATGGGCGTCATTTCCGCGGTGAAACATGGCAAAAAAATTCACCCATCCCTACCCGAGACACATACGATGACAACAATATCCCAGCAAGTACACCACAAGCCAAACAGCTCCCCTCCAAAACCCAAGCACACAATCCCCACGATGCAAACAACCAGGACTTCACCACTCTGCCAAACACAATTCAAACTATATACCCACATTTAATCAACCTCACTCTTATACACATGCAAAATCAAGATGGCACAACTTTATAATCTTTTTTAACAGAAAAGACTTAAAAATTTGCCAGACTACA